>NC_056449.1:21153115-21393115 GCF_018296145.1 Oncorhynchus tshawytscha
CACACACACACACACACACACACACACACGCACGCACGCACGCACGCACACACACACACACACACACACACACACACACACACACACACACGAGGAACACCTGCTGAGAATGTCTGTGGGTCATAGCCCTGTCAGGAGGGTTTAGGAGATTAATCCCCCGGCCTGTTTTCATAGATACAAATTCTGACGGAGCGAGGAAATCGGAGAGGTGAGGAACCAATCTGGAATTGATATACCTTTCTGGTGGGATTAAGTAAATCGGCCACATTTCTTCTCTTCATTCGTCCTTTGTCTCTATCCATAATTTCTTAAAGAAAAATATAAATTTCTTTTTCGGCATCATCTACACAAATGGGTCTCTATGTTACATGGGCTACTGTATCAGGGATTTTATTGGTCAGACTTTACACATGCCAAATGAACCCAGGCCTCATGCTAAAATAACCAGCCCACCGGAAAAAAAACATGAAATGTAAAAATGCCCTCCTGGGTAATTTATCCTCCTAAGTAATTTCTGTATTTATGGGATTCACCTTCAGAATGTCATGTGGCATGTAGTCTTGGTATAGAGTGAAGAAAAAGGAGAGAGGGAGGAAATGAGAAACCCAGAGATAGAGAGAGGGGGGAGTCGTAAACCAAGTCATCTCTCCGGTAGGTGGATCTGCCATCCAGACAGGTCGGCTGTGACCTCCTACAAGACCAGCCAATCTTTTCTCCTTCACATCTGCCATGGAGGAAACCGTATTATGGGGATGCTCATATTATGAGGTCTTTCAGCTTCCCTTATTTAAATGCACTTATTGTGAGTTGCGTCTGGATGAGAGAGCCTGTTAAAACCTCTATGGGCTGCACTCCCGTGAACGGGATGATATGACAACAGCCAGCGTTACTTTCACTAGTTCCAAAAACATCCAGTGATTTTGCATAGCCACATCGATTCAACAGAAATACTCATCATAAATGTAGATGATAATACAAGTTCTACACATGGAATTATAGATATACCTCTCCTTAATGCAACCGCTGTGTCAGATTTCAAAATAACTTTACGGAAAAAGCAAACCATGCAATAATCTGAGACGGTGCTCAGAACAATCGTCAAATTAGCCACCATGTTGGAGTCAACAGAAACCAGAAATAACATGATAAATATTCCCTTACCTTTGATGATCTTCATCAGAATGCACTCCCATGAATCCCAGGTCCACAAGAAATGCTTGATTTGTTCGATAATGTCCGTTATTTATGTCCAAGTAGGTAATTTTGTTAGCGCGTTTGGTACCCCTATCCAAACGCTGGTGCTGGTCGACCATATCTTCGCTCAAAAACTTCAAAAAGTTATATTACAGGTCGAAGAAACATTTCAAACTAAGTACAGAATCAATCATTAGGATGTTTTTATCATAAATCTTCAATAAAGTTCCAACCGGAGAATTCCTTTGTGTCTTGAGGAGGAACGGGGATTCCTGGGAGTGCCTTCTGATGAAGATCTTCAAAGGTAAGTGAATATTTATGGTGTTATTTCTAGCTTCTGTTGACTCCAAAATGGTGGATATTTCTCTGACTGTTTTGGGCTCTGAGCGCCGTTCTCAGATTATGCTTTTTCCGTAAAGTTTTTTTGAAATCTGACACAGCGGTTGCATTAAGGAGAAGTCTATCTTTAATTCTGTGAATAACAGTTGTATCTTTTATCAATGTTTATTATGAGTATTTCTGCAAAATCACGGGATGTTTTGGAATCACAACATTAGTGCACGTAACGCATCAATGTAAACTGAGATTTTTGGATATAAATATGCACATTATCGAACAAAACATTCATGTATTGTGTAACATGATGTCCTATGAGTGTCATCTGATGAAGATCATCAAAGGATAGTGATTCATTTTATCTATATTTCTGCTTTTTGTGACTCCTATCTTTGGCTGGAAAAATGGCTGTGTGTTTTTCTGACTTGGCTATGACCTAACATAATCATATATCGTGCTTTCGCTGTACAGCCTTTTTTAAATCGGACATGATGGGTAGATTAACAATCATTTGCTGTATTGGACTTGTTAATGTGTGAAAGTTACATATTTCAAAAAAATATTTTTGAATTTCACGTGCTGCCTTTTCAGCGGAATGTTGTCGAGGGGTTCCGCTAGTGGAACGCCTGCCCTAGAAAGGTTAAGAGCATTGCCCCTCAAGGTCGCTGTTTGAATCCCTGAAACGACTAAGTGAAAAATATGTTGATGTGCCCTTGAGCAAAGCACTTAACCCTAATTGCTCCTGTAAGTCACTCTGGATAAGAATGTCTGGTAAAATGTCTATGGGCGTTCTAGCAGATGACTGAGGGGGTGGAGTGCTTGTCAGGTAGAAGAGACATGATTTTCCACTTGTCAAAGCTTTTTGTTCTGAAGAATCATACATTGTGGTGAAGGTGTGGATTCCTGTCAGTGGGAAGGTGATATGTCTCACTCTAAATGAAACTGGAATGGTCTTTAGGAAGAGTAGTGAGGCTCTGTTAATGGAATGTTATACACGCTGCATACCTCTGACAGAGTAGGGGAGATCCGCGGCATCAAGGATTGCCAAATACACAGCGGGTGAAGGGGAATATAGTCTTAAGAAAGAGCAGAGAATCGCATTCGATACAGAGCCTGAATTCACAAAATGGCCTCCATCTGGTATGTACAACAGATTGGGAAATATATTTTCCCAAAAGGGGAACATTTTAAGAATCCAAGAATGGTCATCCATACATTTGACAAGCCGACAAGTAAGACGCTCACATTAGACAGACAAATTGGATAGTCAAATACAAACCCACAAAAATGTATTTTAAATTGAGAAAGTTCATTTTCACAGAATTCTGTGATATTACCTGAAAAGCACCAGGGCCCAGATTCACAAAACACTTCTTATGCAAAAGAATTAAGAAGCTTCTTAAGAAAAAAAGTTAAATTCCTCAACAATATCATAAGATGTAATGATTTTCGAATTAACTTTTCAAATATATTCTTACAAATCTTCTGAAGATGTTGGTTGCTAGGCAACCATTTTAGCTAGCTATCCGGCTAGCAATGGCAGTCATGTTAGCATATTTTTATTGTTCAGAAATGTGGTGGGTACTCTCTTAGTTCGCTGGACTTTATCCTGCTAACTGTTCCAAATGTCCGAACGGAATTTGGTAAAAGGGCTTTTATGTACTCTGCGCCATCGTCTTGGAACGTCTTACAAAATACTTTTAAACTGGAAGAACTTGTCCCAATTGGTATTTTTAAATCACTGATGAATGATCTTGAGACTGATTCCCTGACCTGTCAATGTTTTTAATTAGCTGTTTTTGATTTTGTTATACTCTTGTGAATTCTATGGTTTTTACTAGACTAATTGTAGTTTCTCATGTTGTTTGTCTGTAATTTTTGTAATAACTTGTGCTGCCTATCTTGGCCAGGACGCTCTTGAAAAAGAGATTTTAAATCTCAATGAGCCCTTCCTCGTTAAATAAAGGTTAAATAAATAAATACAACATTGAGATTACTGTTCTAAAACATGCTCTTTGGTTTAAAACATTGCCCTGAGTTTAAGATAAGGATTTAGCTATCTGGAGCCGCCCACCCGACTAGCATCACCTCTTTGGACGGTTCTGACTTAGAATATGTGGACAACTACAAATACCTAAACTCTCCTTCCAGATTCACATTTAGCATCTCCAATCGAAAATTAAGTCTAGCATCGGCTTCCTATTTCACAAAAAAGCCTCCTTCACTCATGTCGCCAAACATACCTCTCGTAGAACTGACCATCTTACCAATCCTTGACTTCGGCGATGTCATTAACAAAATAGCCTCCAACACTCTACTCAGCAAATTGGATGTAGTCTATCACAGTGTCAGCCGTTTTGTCACCAAAGCCCCATATACTACCCACCACTGCGACCTGTACGTCCTCTTTGGCTGGCCCTCGCTACATATTCGTCACCAAACCCACTGGCTCTAGGTCATCTACTGTATACGTCTTTGCTAGGTAAAGCCCCTGCCTTATCTCAGCTCACTGGTCATCATAGCAGCACCCACCTGTAGCACGTGCTACAGCAGGTATATTTCACTGGTGATCCCCAAAACCTTTGGCCGTCTTTCCTTCCAGTTCTCTGCTGCCAATGACTGGAACGAATTGCAAAAATCACTGAAGCTGGAGACTTAAATCTCCCTCTCTAACTTTAAGCATCAGCTGTCAGAGCAGCTTACCGGTCACTGTACCTGTACACAGCCCACACAACTACCTCATCCTCATATTGTTCTTTTTTTGCTCTTTTGCACCCTAGTATCTCTACTTGCACATCATCATCTGTACATCTATCACTCCAGTGTTAATGATAAATTGTCATTATTTCACCTCTATGGCCTATTTATTGCCTTACCTCCCTAATCTTACTACATTTGCACACACTGTACATAGACCTTTTCTATTGTGTTATTCACTGTACATTTGTTTATTCCATGTGTAACTCTGTGTTGTTGTACTTTGCATTTTCTTGGCCAGGTCACAGTTGTAAATGAGAACTTGTTCTCAACTGGCCTACCTGGTTAAATAAAGGTGGAATTAAAAAATAAACATTTTCACAAACTTTATTGTCAAGAATTGAAAACTCTTCTCAACTTTTTGCTTAAGAGAAGCATAAGAAATAGCACAAGACAATTTCTAAGAACCTTTGAGGAATAGCAACTTTGCTTCATTTTCTTCTTAAGTCTATGGTTGAGGAAAAAATTCTGGTTAAGAAGACATTTCTTCCTAAGGAGGTTTTGTGAATCTGGGTCTAGGAAATTTCTTCTCTCCTCACATTAACAGCTGATCAGAATTCTTGGCTCGCCTCGCTGTTGCTTCAAACTTTCTATTTAGGGATCTCACCGCCTCGGAGCTATTGTACCAATGTCACTGTGCTAATCAATCACAGAAAACACAGTGTGTGTTAGGGGGGTGTCTTTTCACCCATTCTCTGAGCACAATTCTACAGGCTTGTCGGGCAATACAATCAAGGTGGTTGCCAAATTGCCCTCGACAAGGAAATATGTTGTTAGCCAAGATAATGTGCCATCATTATTTTAGGCTATGGTGCGATGCCAGTGTGAGGGATTATTTGGAGTTCGCAGGCCAGCACCAGCTGCATGATTGCAGATATTCAGAGCTGAACACCAGAGCTGTTCCTCCATTTTGGTGCCAATTCACGAGACATGAAAGGTAAATTGCAGGTTATACCTGGCAACACAGGATGGGGGTGGCGGTGGGGGGGGTTGATAGTCAGAGAAGGAAGTCTTTGGAAGATGGAAGATGATGGTGATGAAGTCTGCTGATGATCTTGTAGAGGGCAAGTCTGGGAACCAGCCTGAGTCATATAGCCACTGGACTTCTCCTCCTCCTCTAGTTCAGAATAGCAGCCACTCGTCCTTACTACGAGCCCTCAGCCTCGGCACTGTATTCATCTCCCATTCCTCTCCCGCTTCAGGCAACTCCTCACATGATGTTCTCAAAAGATCAGGAACTGGCTGGTACTGTGTCTAGATGCATTTAAAAAAAACATTTGCCAGCAGATTAGCAAGCTAGCCGAGCCAAAAAAGATTTAACCTGTCAGTCAATCTGAAAATGTGTGCCTCAAAACCACCAGATATATGCAATGCAAACAAAATATTATCAAAATCAAAAATGTTGGTTCCAAAAACAATCATAAAAAAACACTTTAAAATAAATATGTACACATTTACAGGAGCTCTCTGTCTAGGCTGCTACCAGGGCGCCATGGCAACTATCCAAATTAGTAATAGATTGATATACTTGTTTTATATTAGTAGAGGAAAAGGCATGACGATACCATCTTTTACTGTCTGCTACATTGTTTCCAGCCTATAAATCAAATCTTTATTGATCTGTCTGCGAAACAACAGAGAAGAACAACATTCAACCTCTTTAAAGATTCTAACCCCCAACCTCTCCAGTTACATAGATTTATTAAAACAAGCCAAACCATCTTCACGTATCAAGATTATAGGCAGGTCAGTCGAATAACGTGGCGAATGCAAGCGGCATCTGACATGCAGACACACACAAACAGGAAAGAAGAGCTGTAGTGATAGATCTCCCAACAAAACTGTCAGGGCCACGTCAGTCAGCCGGAGTTCAAGTGCATCACTGTGGTGCTTCAGAGTACTAGGCCTACATACTGAGACTGTAAAGATATAAGTCATTTAACGCATTGAACTCAATGAGAGAGATGGGTGTAGATAGACGTATATGACACCTGACTTCACCTGAAATCATTCAGATGTGGTTAGTTGTGCTTGATTGAGTATGCATGGCTCAATGGGACGAATAAAATAGTTTGACGTTCAATAATTGTTTTTATGTATCAAATACTATTTTACTCCAGGTACTGAGGGGAATCAAAGCGGTAGTCCCTATTGGGCATCGTGTGTATGACGTACGTGTTGCGTAGACGTGGAAAAAAATATGATTGTTAGCTACCTCATTAGGTAATTATAAGAATAATGGCAGTATAATAATATGATCACTGACAATGAGTTTTACTTCACAGTACTTTACATGCTGCGCACAATACATAAATCATCACTAATAGGAGTTAATGGCAGCTTGTTCTGGGTAATCTCATTTGTGACTGCCGTGGAGTATGTACTACTACATAGACGATTAAAACAGTCTGGAATCACATACTGTCTATTTCAAAGATCCACATCCGCATTCTACACATCTTCCCAGACGTCTGGACGCTGAGGATTACATCAACCTGATAACACAGTGTTCCTTTAGCCTGACTGAGTATGTGTGAATGTAGAGCCACACTCTTAAGGCATGGATTACTGCCGGTGGAAGAGAGAGAGGGGGCAGACGAAACAGAGAGGAGAAGGGGAGGGTCCACCTTTTCCTCTTCTATATGTGTGTGTGTGTGTGTGTGTGTGTGTGTGTGTGTGTGTGTGTGTGTGTGTGTGTGTGTGTCTTTGATCCGCGACTGAACTTCTGAAATAGTCTCGCTGTGGATCTGTGGATGCAGGGAAGGTTGTCTGGGGTGGCCTCAGTAGTGGCGGAGTGCATTTGAATGTGCGTGGGGCGGTTTGTGTGTATGTGTGTATATATGTGTGTGTGTGTGGTGTGTGTGTATGGAGTCTGTGTGTGTAAAGCTGGAAGCCAGTGGATGTAGCAATTAAGGAAGCCTGTGTTTTTCTTGTGACTGTAACAGAATGCATCTCTGATGGATGACAATACATTAAAACACAACAGCTGAGGCCAAGTGGTGCACCAGTAGCTATAGGGGCCCTGGTCAAACGTAGTGCACTACATATGGAATAGGGTGCCATTTGGGACACTATCTAAGGCCTCTGTGCCCGGAAGACTATCACAACAGATGCCAGAGCTAGTCCAATCCGCCTCACGAATCCAAAAGAAAAACAGTATTTAATCAGAGACTCTCTGGCTTTAGAAAGAGAGAACGAGACAGAAAAAGGCCAAAATAAAGAAATAAAAGCAGAGAAAAAATGGATTCGGAATGTGATCGCCCCTTCGAAAGTCAAACTCAAATTGCTTTTTTGCATCTGTGCGGCTTGCTAGCTTTTCCGTCTAGCTTTAATCTTAGAATCCTTATGTACCGAAATGACCAAAGGGATTAGAGACAGAAAAAGCCCTAATCCCTTTAAATAAATCCTGAAATATATCTTCTTGTATCTGCCTGAGAAGAGACCACTGTGTTTCCATTTAATGCCACTTCCTTTTTGTTTTCTAGACATGGGCTGCATCTCAAATGGCCATATATTTCCTATATAGTGCACTAGTTTTGACCAGGGCCCATAGGGCTCTGATCATATGTAGTGCACTACATAGCGAATAGGGTACTATTTGGGATGCAAAGATGCAGTATTTCGACATACAGTGTTACCTCATCCCCTTTAAAAAGCAGCCAATACCCGGGGTGGGGTGGAGTGGGGGCTGCATGCCAAATGACACCCTGTTCCCTAAAGCAGCATACCACCCTGCATCCCACTGCTGGCTTGCTTCTGAAGCTAAGTAGGGTTGGTCCTGGATGGGAGACCAGATGCAGCTGGAAGTGGTGTTGGAGGGCCAGTAGGAGGCACCCTTTCCTCTGGTCCAAAAAATATCCCAGGACAGTGATTGGGGACATTGCCCTGTGTAGGGTGCCATCTTTTGGATGGGATGTTAAATGGGTGTCCTGACTCTTTGTGATCGCTAAAGATTCCATAACACCTATCGTAAGAGTAAGGGTGTTAACCCTGGTATACTGGCTAAATTCCCAATCTGGCCTTCATACCATCACGATCAGCTAATCATCCCCAGCTTCAAATTGGCTCATTCATCGCCTCTCTCTTGTAACTATTCCCCAGGTCGTTGCTGTAAATGAGAATGTGTTCTCAGTCAATTTACCTGGTAAAATAAGGGTTAAATAAAAAAACAGCGCACTTATTTTGATCAGAGCTGTGCACTATGCAGGGAATAGGGTACCATTTGGGATGTACTGTAGCCTGGTGTGGAGTAGAAGACTATCTCATCCATCATGATCAATGTCTCCATGTGACAATCATATCAGTGAAAAACAGAAGGCTACTATTCCTGGCTACTCACAACACCCAATGAAGCAGAAAATAGAGAGAATGAGAGCGAGAGAAAAAACAGTCTAAACATGATCAAATTTAAAGTTTGAGGGGGGAAACAATGACTGTCAACAAAACTGGAAACAAATCTAATTGTATATCATATCCATGTCTATTATTTGCTGGAGGGAATTTCAGTGACTTGTGAGTGACAGGTGTTTCTGTTAAGTAAAATGTAATTTCGGCATCATTTGTATCATTACTTTGCTATCTAATATTTGTGATTGATTTATGGTCTTGTTCACTCCTTTAATAGTCAACTGATTATGGATTCCTCTGTCAAATAGACAATCTGAAATGTACCAGGTGATTTCAACATTTTGCAGTTCTCGTGGATGTAAATAGTATTTGTATACTTTAGCTGCACTTGACTGAGCTTGCCTGGCATGATGGAACCAATGGAATAGTCCCATAAGTGCAAAATCCCACCCCTGGTACTCAATACCAAATGCTCAAGCTAAAGAAAGAAAATAAATACTTTAAGTCAGATCTGATGTGCAGTATGACAACGAACGGCTTAGATCTACGGAAAAGCTCAAACAATAATGAACAAAACACATTTGGCAAAACATGAATGTACAGAATATTAAACACAGTCCCTTGAGAGAGGTTGAGCATGTTAATACGGAGCTCAATCAGATCATCACATACTGAGTGGATATTAAGGATTGTGTCATCAGAAGAGAGCATTAAGAAGAACATCTCACAAATACACAATAATCTCCTGCAGAGCTGCTGGTAATAAGAATGAGACGCCATTAATCACACAATCACTATGTTCAGTCACAGAGAGAAACTTCAGCTCTGATAAATGTTCCAGTTGGACATTGCGTGCCTGGGTAATGGTTATGATATGAGCACCAGAACACCATACAGCCACAGCTTTAGCGACACACACAACATGTGCATGTACACACAACTACACGTGTGACATGCGCGCACACACACACACACACACACACACACACACACACACACACACACACACACACACACACACACACACACACACACACACACACACACACACACACACACACACACACACACGAACCCCACTCTTCTCTGTGTTATGACAAGACTTAAGTTAGGTACATTTGATACCTGCATGTATATATCCATCCAACTGGCCACCTGCTTAAAGTTCACAGCATATGGGTGCCATTCAACCTCAATGAGAAATCCCAATAGGGAAAATAAAAAAACTAAATACAGCCAGTGTGGCCTCTTGAACTGTGGGGAGCCTGGAAGATTGAATTTCACATTTGGGCTCATAATCTTATCATCCAATGTGAGTTTGTACAACGTTCTCGCTCTACATCTGTCTGTCTACCTTTTTTTGGAGCACACTCAAACGGGGCCAGTAAAACCAGTCCTGACAGATTTAGAGCATACTCTGTGTCACAAGGTGGACCTGCCACTCAAATAGCGACAGAGAAAAGATTGGGGTGCAAAATGACAGAGAACATTTTTTATTTTCAGCCTTTGAATGCCGTCATGGCGTCAATTGGTCTTTAAAACGGTAGTTTTAAGCACCCTGTGGGTTAAGCTGCACACAGTGTTTTCAATTTGTATTGTAATTAAGAAAAATCACACTTTTGTACAAACTTTGTAATTTCAGGCATCGATTTTATCGATAAATGTCACAAATAGAGGCAAATGTACAGTATGTTTCCGAAATTGAAATAATATGACAGGCACTGCATGTTGCTCTATGTTTAATGTAAAGAGTTGAGGAAGAACTTAAATATTGTTCATTTAGGCCCGGATTCAGACCTGAGTTAAGTGTGCGTAAATGGAATGGAATTCCCTTACTTTGCACTTTTCTCTCCATGCGTATTCTGACCTTGAATTTAAGCATTTATTGACAATTACAAGCTTTTCTTACCGTCATCTAGACCACTTGAAAGCTGGTTTGGGATTGGTATGGCACAACGCCATTCCGTGCAAACCGCTTCAATTCCAGCTAGGCAACAAGACCAGCCAGTTCGCAGAAGAAGAATCATACTGCAAACTGCGTGAAACACGAAACGTCAGAGCTGGCGATCTGCACCGACTCAAACTACTCCAGACTCACCTTCTTATGCCACTTGACGTTTGGAAACAAAGGCACATGACTACTTCAAGTGGCAAAGAAGTGAAAAACAAAGAACTCATTCTAGCTTTCGATGACCTCATAACCAAACACGACATAAAGGTGCATTGGAAGAAAGTCGAGGGACACTCCAAATCACCTGGTCGTGACAAACATTGCAACAACCAATGCCGGCAGCATCGCGAAATCTGGTGCAATTCAATGCACCCCTTGGGAGTTCGAAGCTCAAGACGCAATGATCACCGAGGCAGCCATGGTGTCTGAGGTAAAGCACGAGGCAGCCATGGTGTCTGAGGTAAAGCTCAAGGCAGCCATGGTGTCTGAGGTAAAGCACGAGGCAGCCATGGTGTCTGAGGTAAAGCACGAGGCAGCCATGGTGTCTGAGGTAAAGCACAAGGCAGCCATGGTGTCTGAGGTAAAGCACGAGGCAGCCATGGTGTCTGAGGTAAAGCACGAGGCAGCCATGGTGTCTGAGGTAAAGCTCAAGGCAGCCATGGTGTCTGAGGTAAAGCACAAGGCAGCCATGGTGTCTGAGGTAAAGCACAAGGCAGCCATGGTGTCTGAGGTAAAGCACGAGGCAGCCATGGTGTCTGAGGTAAAGCTCAAGGCAGCCATGGTGTCTGAGGTAAAGCACAAGGCAGCCATGGTGTCTGAGGTAAAGCACGAGGCAGCCATGGTGTCTGAGGTAAAGCACGAGGCAGCCATGGTGTCTGAGGTAAAGCACGAGGCAGCCATGGTGTCTGAGGTAAAGCACGAGGCAGCCATGGTGTCTGAGGTAAAGCACAAGGCAGCCATGGTGTCTGAGGTAAAGCACGAGGCAGCCATGGTGTCTGAGGTAAAGCACAGCAGGAAACGTCTTCACACAAACATAATATGTAGCTGACTCATTCCTGAATGGTGACCTGGTAGCAAGGCAACACCAAGATGAGTCCCTCGCCACTTTGAAGGCTTTCCTGTCTGATCCTGTCAACCACCCAGTGTTCAAACGGGCTTTGGCAAGTTCACACGACTTGCAGTCGCTGTACGCAACTAAACAGCACCTCACACTTGTAGATGACCTACTGGTGTATGTTTCAGAAACCGACGCCATACGAAGGTGGGTGGTTCCTAAAACACAGAGGGGGATAATGATAGCCCATGACCACGAAGAGCTATGTGGAGTCCATAGGGGGGTCAAGGCTACATGTGAAACATTGCGATAGGTGGCCTACTGGCCTCACATGGAACAAGATGTGGCACAATACGTGAGGGGGTGTCAAGTTTGCTGCCAGTTTCAACCCTCCAAGCCACTTCAAAAGGCACTTCCAGGAGATCAGTACGTTGCACCTAACATATTTTCTTCTCTTCCCAGCTACAAGATACACACACGCTGGTTGTCACTATTGTTATTGTCCTGCGCTGTGCTGTTCAAAATAGGAAAATCAGAAAAATGTGTAGTGTCAAAACATTTTCATATACAAAAGCAAATAACTGGAGTTCCTTTGGTTGATCCTGACACTCTGTGCCCTGTTCAAAACCAACCCAGCAGATGTAATCACAAGTGGCCTCCTTAAGGGAATCATTCTCCAAGATGATCCAGGACTCCTTATAACTAACTGTAGAGTACACACGCAGAGGGTGTATGTCCGATAGACGCAGAGAACGTGTTCCCGCCAACACATTCCACCTGTGGAGCATTTGAGTTGGGCCGGGGCTGACTGGACCACCCAGGTAGTTAAACATGCCCAGCTAGACACTGCCCATATGTTGGCCCAACTCCAAAAGTTCACAGTCACCCAGTCAGAACTAGCCCACGCGATAAAAAATATTTGTCGTGACGCTACTCTCGATAGGTGGAGCCGTAGGGTCATTCTTTGCCCTAGGTACCACTGCCGTCAACGCAGTCTGTCTAGCCACAGTCAAGAGAAATGTTAGGGAGATTACTGAAGAGATGCCACTTATCCAGCAACAGATGAAAGCACAGGCATTCAGATTGCAACATGTGTGAAAGTCTCTCCAGGACACTATTCTGGTGGTAAACACACATGCTACTCTCCTGAAAAAAAACTCCTGTCTGTAAGAAAGCTAGTAGAGGTCATTAACCATGACTATGCCCATCTCCAATTGGTTTGATTGTTATTGGATTAGATATTCATTGATCTGGCCAAAGCTTTCGACTTTGTCAATCACCACATCCTCATCGGCAGACTCGATAGCCTTGGTTTCTCAAATGATTGCCTCGCCTGGTTCACCAACTACTTCTCTGATAGAGTTCAGTGTGTCAAATCGGAGGGCCTGTTGTCCGGGCAGTGTCTATGGTGGTGCCTCAGGGTTCAATTCCTGGACCGACTCTCTTCTCTGTACACATCAATGATGTCGCTCTTACTGCTGGTGATTCTCTGATCCACCTCTATGCAGATGACACCATTCTGTATACCTCTGGCCCTTCTTTGGACACTGTGTTAACAACCCTCCAGACGAGCTTCAATGCCATACAACTCTCCTTCCGTGGCCTCCAATTGCTCTTAAATACAAGTAAAACTAAATTCATGCTCTTCAACCTATCGCTGCCCGCACCTGCCCGCCCGTCAAACATCACTACTCTGGACGGTTCTGACTTAGAATATGTGGACAACTACAAATACCTAGATGTCTGGTTAGACTGTAAACTCTACTTCCAGACTCACATCAAACATCTCCAATCCAAAGTTAAATCTATAATTGGCTTCCTATTTCGCAACAAAGCATCCTTCACTCATGCTGCCAAACATACCCTTGTAAAACTGACCATCCTACCAATCCCCGACTTCGGCAATGTCATTTACAAAATAGCCTCCAATACCCTACTCAACAAATTGGATGCAGTCTATCACAGTGCCATCCGTTTTGTCACCAAAGCCCCATATACTACCCACCACTGCGACCTGTACGCTCTTGTTGGCTGGCCCTCGCTTCATACTCGTCGCCAAACCCACTGGCTCCAGGTCATCTACAAGACCCTGCTAGGTAAAGTCCCCCCTTATCTCAGCTCGCTGGTCACCATAGCAGCACCCACCTGTAGCACGCGCGCCAGCAGGTATATCTCTTTGGTCACCCCCAAAACCAGTTCTTCCTTTGGCCGCCTTTCCTTCCAGTTCTCTGCTGCCAATGACTGGAACAAACTACAAAAATCTCTGAAACTGGAAACACTTATCTCCCTCACTAGCTTTAAGCACCAGCTGTCAGAGCAGCTCACAGATTACTGCAGCTCTACATAGCCCATCTATAATTTAGCCCAAACAACTACCTCTCCCCCTACTGTATTTATTTATTTATTTTGCTCCTTTGCACCCCATTATTTCTATCTCTACCTTGCACATTCTTCCACTGCAAATCTACCATTCCAGTGTTTTACTTGCTATATTGTATTTACTTCGCCACCATGGCATTTTTTGGCCTTTACCTCCCTTATCTCACCTTATTTGCTCAAATTGTATATAGACTTATTTTTCTACTGTATTATTGACTGTATGTTTGTTTTACTCCATGTGTGTTGTTGTATGTGTCAAACGCCTTTGCTTTATCTTGGCCAGGTTGCAATTGTAAATGAGAACTTGTTCTCAACTTGCCTACCTGGTTAAATAAAGGTGAAATAAAAAATTGGAGGATTTTCTCCATGAAGTTTCCTCTTCTATGGACCACTTGACCATGAATTGAATCCCCTCATATCTAGTGCCCCTCTCAATGGTGCACGACATATTGACCTCAGGTACTACAGCCACAATAAGGTTGATACAGTCACATTTTGCCTATAGTCTGGGGTCTGACACTGCCGATTGTTGAACTGGAGAATATCTATAGTCTGAAAATGGTTCTAAATGTAGGATTTTGGTGCGACAGTACCCATGTGAAAATTGCCACAACCCCTCGTTGTAGCTTATCAGGAACACAATCCAGAATTCTCTCACCCCTAACCTGTTAATGTGTACTCTAACCAAAGACGTCCACTACCTCTGTCCTAGCAGACTGTCCGTCAGGGATAACACTGAGCGTCTTTGTGGTCTTAAGCCTATCACCAGCGAAGAACGTTGTAGAACCAAACTAACAGCAAGGGATGGGGTCACCATCACACAAGTGGAAGTTGTTGTGAATCGATGGTTGATTAACAGGCCGTTTGCGTCCGCCACAATGATTTAGGAATGCCATGACTCAACCACCCAACTGAACCTCCCCAACCAGACTGTTTTTGTTAAGGTACCAGAGGGGGCAATTATCCACATGTCACGGTTCATGAATCCACACCACTCTCTCTCTCTCTCTCTCTCTCTCTCTCTCTCTCTCTCTCTCTCTCTCTCTCTCTCTCTCTCTCTCTCTCTCTCTCTCTCTCTCTCTCTCTCTCTCTCTCTCTCTCTCTCTCTCTCTCTCTCTCTCTCTCTCTCTCTCTCTCTCTCTCTCTCTCTCTCTCTCTCTCTCTCTCTCTCTCTCTCTCTCTCTCTCTCTCTCTCTCTCTCTCTCTCTCTCGTCTCTCTCTCTTCCCGTGTTTGTGTGGGCGTGGTTCCCAATCTCGGCCTGATTGTCTGTGCCAGCTGGAATCACTTATCTTCCCTTTATATGTTCTGTAACCAGTGTTTCTTGTTGTCAGATCGTTGTTACTTCTCTGAGGTTGTGTCGTGTGTCCGTGCTCATTCTCTCACTGCCCTTGTGTGGATTATCTGCTGTGCTTCCTCCTACCCATCCGGACACACTCCCCTGGATTTCTCAGCACGCTATCATCGGAAGATGCGCCCTAGTCCCTGGGTCGGATTCCGTCTGAGTACAGTCTGTCTGTCCTGTTGCTGCTGTAAACTGTATTCATTAAACCATCGTTGCTTGCATCTTGCATCCGCCTCTGTATTGTCACAGAACGATCTGACCAGACCATGGATGCAGCGAGTTCAACGAGTCTGACCGAATTCATTTCCCGCAGTATCACGAGAATGGATCAACAAGAGGAGAACATCTCCAGCACAGGTCGGGCAGTACAAGCCCTTGCGACGCAGGTATCCCAGCTGACCCAACAGTTACAACATCTGAGGGGTCTCGATGCGCCACCTACACCGGCAGTTCAACCCGCCCCGCCAGAGCCGGATTCCCAGCTAGAGCCACGGCTACCGACACCAGAGGGTTATTCAGGTGATCCTGACTATTGCAGAGCTTTTCTTACGAGATGTTCCATGCAATTCTCGTTGCAGCCACGGACCTTCAACCGTGAACAGTCTAAGGTAGCATTCGTACTCACACTGCTATCAGGTAAGGGCGGCTCTTTGGGGAACGGCGGTGTGGGCGAACCAGGACCCATGCTGCACCTCTTTCCAGACACTCTCCGAGGAGATGAGAAGGGTCTTCGATCGGGCCGTGGTGGGTAGGGAGGCGGCCAGACTACTCGCTGACCTTCGCCAAGGAGACCGTTCAGTATCGGAATACTCCATCCAATTCCGCACTCTGGCCGCAGAGTGTCAGTGGAACGAGGAGGCGCAGTGGGACATGTTCCTGCATGGGCTGGAGGACCGGATCCAGAAGGAGATTTATGTTCTGGACCTACCCAGGAATTTAAATGGACTAGTGGAACTAGCCTTGAGGGTCGACGCTCGTCTGAGTCGTATTGGCCGCCGAGCATGCCCTAACAGACCGTATAACGACACGGAGGGCTGGCATGCCAGCGGCGGGAACACGGCCAGTTCAGCCTCCGCTCACAAACCCATGCAGCTGGGGAGAGCTCGCCTCTCCCGGGAAGAGAGGGAGAGGCGGAGATCCCAAGGACTCTGTCTCTACTGTGGTAGAGCGGGCCACTTTATCCACTCCTGCCCGGTAAAAGATCAGGCCCGGTAGTAAGCATGAGGCTACTATCGGGTGGTGTCACCACAGAGAAGACCTCATCATCTACTCTCCTCCCGGTAAGACTAAGATGGGCCACCCACACGCACGACACCCAAGCCTTACTGGACTCAGGAGCAGAGGGTAATTTCATGGACTTCAAGCTCGCTCACAAACTCCAGATTCCTATCACCTCACTCTCGCACAAGATATCCGTCAACGCTCTCAATGGTCAAGAACTCCCCAACATTTCTCACACCACTGAACCTATCACACTCATCACTTCTGGCAATCACACTGAGACACTATCATTTCTACTCATGGACTCACCCCTTGCACCATTAGTTCTCGGCCACCCTTGGCTCACCCAACACAACCCCAGAGTTGACTGGGGTCATAACTCTATATCCATGTGGAGTAACAAGTGCCTTGAGTCCTGTTTGGTGTCTGCTTGTTCGTCTGTGTCTGATTCTGTGTTTCTAGAGGAGGCAGTGGATTTGTCTAACGTGCCCGTTGAATACCTCGACCTGAAGGAGGTGTTCAGTAAGTCACGTGCTGCTTCTCTTCCTCCGCATCGTCCCTATGACTGTGCAATAGAATTATTGCCAGGTGAGTCTCCGCCTAAAGGCAAGTTATATTCACTCTCTGTTCCTGAGAGGGAGGCTATGGAGAGATACATCTCTGATTCTCTGGCATCTGGATTCATTCGTCCTTCCTCTTCTCCAGCGGGGGCGGGGTTCTTCTTTGTGGGGAAGAAGGACGGTTCTCTGCGTCCTTGCATTGATTACCGTGGGTTGAATAACATCACAGTGAAGAATACCTATCCCTTACCGTTGATGTCCTCAGCCTTTGAAAGGTTACAGGGAGCATCCGTGTTCACTAAGTTGGATTTACGGAATGCATATCATTTGGTTCGCATAAGGGGGGGGACGAATGGAAGACCGCGTTTAACACCCCCAGAGGGCACTTCGAATATTTGGTCATGCCTTTTGGGCTATCCAACTCCCCAGCGGTTTTCCAGGCACTCGTCAATGACGTGCTGAGAGATATGATTGATCAGTTCATATATGTTTACCTGGATGACATACTGATTTTTTCTTCTTCTCTCCAGTAACGCGTTCAGCACGTCAGACGAGTGCTTCAGAGGTTGTTGGAGAATGGACTTTTTGTCAAGGCGGAGAAATGCATTTTTCATGCACAATCCGTTCCATTCCTAGGTTACATCGTCTCGACTGAAGGTATTCGCATGGATCCTGACAAGGTTAAGGCTGTGGTGGATTGGCCAAGCCCAGATTCCCGTAAGGCCCTACAGAGGTTTCTGGGATTCGCCAATTTCTACCGGCGTTTCGTTCGCAACTTTAGCCAGATAGTCGCTCCTCTTACCGCCTTAACCTCCCCCAGAGTGACGTTCAGGTGGTCCGATACAGCCGAGGCTGCATTCGCCAAACTCAAGAGCCGCTTTGTTTCGGCTCCCATCCTCATAGCTCCCGATCCCTCGCGTCAGTTCGTGGTGGAGGTGGACGCTTCAGAGGTGGGGGTAGGTGCGGTACTTTCCCAACGTTCCTCTTCTGACGACAAGATGCACCCTTGAGCGTTCCTTTCCCATCGGTTATCACCTGCGGAACGCAACTACGACATTGGCAACAGAGAGTTGTTGGCAGTGAAGTTAGCACTGGAGGAGTGGCGCCATTGGTTAGAGGGTTCGGGGGTACCTTTTATAGTTTGGACCGATCACAAGAATTTAGAATATATCAGAACCGCCAAGCGGCTCAACTCCAGGCAGGCGCGGTGGGCACTCTTTTTCGGACGTTTTGACTTCTCTCTCTCGTATCGCCCGGGTTCCAAGAATGTCAAACCCGATTCCCTTTCTCGCATTTTTGACCATTCCGAACGCCCATCCACTCCCGAGTGCATCCTACCCGGGACCCTAGTGGTCTCCACACTCACATGGGAGGTTGAATCGAGGGTCAAAACGGCCTTAGAAGGGGTAACGCCTCCGCCCGGTTGCCCGCCTAATCGGTTGTTTGTGCCGGAGGGGTGTCAGTCCGATGTTACTCGGTGGGGGCATTGCTCCAACGTAGCGTGTCATCCAGGAGTCAGCCGCACTAGCTTTTTGGTTAAGCAACGCTTTTGGTGGCCACTGATGGCTCGTGACATTCACAGTTTTGTCTTGGCTTGCTCGGTTTGTGCCACTGGGAAGACTTCTAATCGACCCCCAGATGGGTTACTCCAACCGCTGTCGGTCCCTTCGAGACCCTGGTCCCACATCGCGCTAGATTTTGTTACCGCCCTCCCGCCCTCCCAGGGCAAGACGGTTGTTTTGACCGTGGTG
This sequence comes from Oncorhynchus tshawytscha, assembly GCF_018296145.1. Lineage (NCBI taxonomy): Eukaryota > Metazoa > Chordata > Actinopteri > Salmoniformes > Salmonidae > Oncorhynchus > Oncorhynchus tshawytscha. The sequence continues at coordinate 21,172,009 of NC_056449.1, forward strand.
GACCGGTTCTCGAAGGCGGCTCATTTTATTCCCTTGCCTAAATTACCATCTGCCAAGGAGACAGCGGTAACTGTCGTGGATCACGTCTTTCGCTTACATGGCCTGCCGATGGACGTAGTTTCTGACAGGGGTCCCCAATTTGTGTCCAAGTTTTGGCAGGAGTTTTGTAGGTTACTGGGAGCGAGTGTCAGCCTGTCTTCAGGGTTTCATCCCCAGAGCAACGGTCAAACGGAGAGGGCCAACCAAGATTTGGAGAGAGTGTTGCGATGTTTGGTTTCTAAGAATCCCTCTTCCTGGAGTCAACAACTCTCTATGGTTGAGTACGCTCACAATTCGTTGCCAGTGGCAGCCACGGGTCTCTCTCCGTTTGAGTGTAGTTTAGGTTACCAGCCACCTATCTTTCCCAGTACGGAGTCCGAGGTCACTGTTCCCTCCGCTCACGCTTTCATCCAGAGGTGCCGTCACGCATGGAGCAGAGCCCGTGAGACTCTTCTCCGGGTGGGGGCGCGCACCAAGGCTAAGGCCGATCGCCACCGGTCGAAGCCTCCGGTATACGTCGTTGGCCATAGAGTGTGGCTTTCTACTAAGAACATTCCACTCCGATCCGTTTCGAACAAGCTTGCCCCCAAATTTATCGGCCCGTTCAAAGTCACCAGGATCATTAGTCCGGTGGCGGTCCGGCTCAAGCTTCCTCCGGCGTATAGGAGAATTCATCCTACCTTTCATGTGTCTAAAATAAAACCTGTGTTTCAGGCACGCATTAACCCGCCGGTCCCGGTTCCCCCGCCGCCACGACTTGTTGATGGGGAACCCACCTTTTCTGTCAATCGTATTTTGGACTCTAGAAGGAGGGGACGCGGATTCCAGTACCTGGTGGACTGGGAGGGTTACGGCCCGGAGGAGAGAAGTTGGGTACCTGCTAGGGACATTCTGGATCACTCCCTTATCGATGATTTCAATCGACAGGTAAATTCGCCTGGGAACGCCAAGAGGCGTTCCTAGGGGGTATTGTCACGGTTCATGAATCCACTGCCTCCCTCTCCCTCTCTCTCTCTCTCTCTCTCTCTCTCTCTCTCTCTCTCTCTCTCTCTCCCGTGTTTGTGTGGGCGTGGTTCCCAATCTCGGCCTGATTGTCTGTGCCAGCTGGAATCACTTATCTTCCCTTTATATGTTCTGTAACCAGTGTTTCTTGTTGTCAGATCGTTGTTACTTCTCTGAGGTTGTGTCGTGTGTCCGTGCTCATTCTCTCACCGCCCTTGTGTGGATTATCTGCTGTGCTTCCTCCTACCCATCCGGACACACTCCCCTGGATTTCTCAGCACGCTATCATCGGAAGATGCGCCCTAGTCCCTGGGTCGGATTCCGTCTGAGTACAGTCTGTCTGTCCTGTTGCTGCTGTAAACTGTATTCATTAAACTATCGTTTCTTGCATCTTGCATCCGCCTCTGTATTGTCACACCACATAGGTGACCTCGCTCTATACCAACTTCCTGATGACAGGACAGACAGAGATTGAAATGCCTGACGCTTTTGCTAAGCGTTCCCTTGAGTTGCCACGAGCCTTTCAAAACCAGATCCAGTATGAGGGACCAATGAATGTTGATCTTAGCGTACTGGATGAGACACTTTTAGTTGACCCGACTGACTACAAGCCAAAAGATTGGTCTGTCACCCGCTCTTGGACAGTGCCAGACAGTATGATGACTGTTACCATGATCCTTGGTCTTATTTCCCTTGGCGTGTGCACCTACTACGTACACAGGCGCACACATGCAATGAAATACCTAATGAGGTCTTATTCTAGGATCACCCGTGGAATGGAAGCGATCCCAATTTTCGGAAAGTTGGCAATAGATCCTGAAACCCCATCCACAGTCCCCCTAGCCTCCTCTCCCAAATTCGCTTGGTCAGCACCGTAATGTCCCCAATGTTAGCTTTGTCATTCAGGGTGCCATTTTTCCAAGTGCCTTAACTTCCCAACTTCAAGTAGGATCACTTTAGATAGGACATTAGAGACAATGCCATGAGAGAGTCATTTAGCCAAGACCTTGGACGTATATAGAACATTGTCCAAGTTAGATGACTAAGGTGTGGTGGCTATATTTTGTATATCTTTTGTTTATGTCTTTATTCATTTTTGTTTCATTTCCTTTGACACTTAGGAAGTGATAGACCATAAACAAGTTCCCCATACAACCACTAGTTGGTGCCACAACGCCACTCATTTGGGGAAGAAATGTAATGACGTATTGCCTGAGTGTTGTGCGTTATTAACGTCTGCCTAAGTTACTGCCTAGATCCACTAGCCGGGACAACTGGATGATGGGCCAGAATGTAGAGCCATGGCCGGACCTCCCTTGTCCATTCTGGTGGTGGTGTACAGCTTGCAGAAGTCCTACCAGGGTAAACCACCAGGGGGGGACTGCTACGATGATCCACAAACCAGGACATGCGTTGGTCACTCTTATGGTGGGTTGCAAAATGCAGAATCCTTCCAAGTTGAACGCACAAGAGGGAGACTGTCATGACTGGCCTGTTCGGGTCAGGTTACTGTGGATCACAGTCCTACAGAGACATCTCTTATTCCCACCAGAGGGGGAGAGGTGTAGAGGATTGAACGGAGGGTGGGGGGTTATGACACTTGACACCGATTATAGATCTTAAGTCCGCAGACAAAATCCTTTGTCCTCTCAGTATGGAGGATTGGAATGTTTGTGTGGGTTCTATGGAGAATCTACCTCAGAACGGTAGCATGCAATAAATGGACTTTGGGACAAAATATTTCATCAGCCAAAATGGTGGTAACAACAATAGATTGAATATGGACATTTATGTTGTTTTTGTTATGTTTTGGAAGTTAAATGATGATGTTATAACAAAAACATTGTAACTTTACGATTTTTCATAATATGTACATGATGTTTGCATACTGTGCGTTGTGTGGAAAATGTCCAGATCAAAGTGAATGTTTTGTAAAGATGAACTGTGAATTGAATTGTCTAAACTGGATCAGAGTAAAATTCCTGATGCCCTGCCTCGTAACTAGATACGCCCCAGAGAACTTGTCATGAAGACAGACACACCCTTTCTACCCTGGGGTATAAAACATGTGAGTTAAGAATTTATATACAGACTAAGTTGACCGTGCGCTGCAGTCAAGGTCTATGACTCGTCGTGGCCCCAAAAAGCAACACGAGGTTGAAGACAAAAGAACCTCTTAACAATCAATGCTACGGCTGTATCTGTATCTAAAAAGGTGAATTCAAGCAGGACCACCCGGTTATTCTCTCCAAGGAATCGCGTGTCTACACTGCTTTCATTACAACGCTGGAACCATCTACACGGCTGATTAGCCATCCTCAGAAGACCTCTCTCACAGAACGAGGGCAAGGAAACAGACAACTAATAAAAGGTGCATTGTGACGTCTGGTGGACAATCAGAGACTTACACCCGCGAACGAAGGAGACGACCACCCAGAGAACGGGACGTTGGCCGAACCTCTCTCACTAAGCGATGCCCTGGGCAAAACAGAGATGCCCAACGGAGACATTCAACAAGTAATTACATCAGTATATTCTGACCCCTAAGAGCGGCAGTTCGGGCAAGGTGTTAGAGCTAAACTAAGCATAGTTTACAAATGTATCTAAGTGTGCTTTTCTCTAGTGCACTCTCTCTTTCCATCTCTTTCTTTCCAATGTAATGAAACAGCAGGGAGCAGGTCTCGAACCCTTGACCTTCGAGCCCGAGGTCCGGCGCGCCATCGATTGCGCTATCGACATGCAAATGCATGCTCATGCGGCAGAGTTGATTTCCACGGCTTATAAACCCAGGGTCATTACACTACTCCCTCCTTTCAAAGAGAGCGTCCTCGCGCTAGCTTGTGACTCTACGTCTTACAGGAACGCGCTCACCGGCCAAGCACACGCACTGTCGTGGATGCAAGGTCCGACCACTTCTGACACCAATGTAATGAAAGAAAGCATGCTTTCTAAATCCCCATCTTGTGTAACACGTGTCATATTGTGTTGTTCCGCGAGTGAACCGTTTCATTGTACGAAGTTCTAATCAATAGCCTAGACTGTGTGTGTATCTTATATTGTCATTTAGCTTGTTAGTAAATAAATAATCAACTCAATTGGTCTGGTATGGAATGATTTAATGAGACCCCGGGTTTGTGCAGATTTACGAGATATGCAACGTTCAGAATGAGACTGTAGAAGAAATTAATGAATTAGCGACTGCTGTAAAATCGATATTCTGATATTCTTTGAGTTAATTGGGGATACGGAAACTCATTAAAACAAACTTTTCCCATGCTGCCCCAGGTTACTGAGTTAATAATTACCTGATTCATTTAATCACGTAATTATAAACATAGCAAATTATTCGAAAAACAACAGTCGTCACATTTATGATACCAATGTCACGACAGTAGGCTAACTGAATTGTTATGGAGTGGAGTGCAGACCAAGCCATAATAGTTTGAACCTGACGCATGGCACAACATTTGACCGTGTCAACACGCAGTTCCATGGTTAGCGCAGGCAATAGACAAGGGTATTGTATAGTATTTCTTTGGTGCGTTAAGCCTCTCCAAACCTGTTTTTATGATTCAGAAATACTTTCCTAAACCTAAATAATCCACATGATTTTTAAATCTTCTTGCTCCTGAAACAGAGACAAATATGAATATATGCTTAAAAAAAATGTATAACCCAACATCAAATCAAAATTTACATTTCACCTTACAGTGAAATGCTTACTTACATGCTCTAACCAATGTTGGGGAAAAAAGGTACATGTGTGTGCGTGTGTGTGTGTAGGTAAGTAAAGAAATAAAACAACAGTAAAAAGACATTTGAAAAAAGAGTAGCAAAGCTATATACACCTGTTAGTCAGGCTTATTGAGGTAGTATGTACATGTAGGTATCGTTAAAGTGACTATGCATATATGATGAACAGAGAGTAGCAGAAGCGTAAAAAGAGGGGTTGGCGGGTGGTGGGACACAATGCAGATAGCCCGGTTAGCCAATGTGTGGGAGCACTGGTTGGTCGGGCCAATTTAGGTAGTATGTACATGAATGTATAGTTAAAGTGACTATGCAAATAAGATAAACAGAGAGTAGCAGCAGCGTAAAAGAGGGGTTGGGGGGGCACACAATGCAAATAATCCATTTGGTTACCTGTTCAGGAGTCTTATGGCTTGGGGGTAAAATCTGTTGCGAAGCCTTTTTGTCCTAGACTTGGCACTCCGGTACCGCTTGCCATGCGGTAGTAGAGAGAACAGTCTATGACTGGGGTGGCTGGGGTCTTTGACCATTTTTAGGGCCTTCCTCTGACACAGCCTGGTGTAGAGGTCCTGGATGGCAGGCAGCTTTGCCCCAGTGATGTACTGGGCCGTACGTACTACCCTCTGAAGTGCCTTGCGGTTGGAGGCCGAGCAATTGCCTTACCAGGCAGTGATGCAACCAGTCAGGATGCTCTCGATGTTGCAGCTGTAGAACCTTTTGAGGATCTCAGGACCCATACCAAATCTTTTTAGTTTCTTGAGGGGGAATAGGCTTTGTCGTGCCCTCTTCACGGCTGTCTTGGTGTGTTTGGACCAATCTAGTTTGTTGTTGATGTGGACACCAAGGAATTTAAAACTCTCAACCTGCTCCACTACAGCCCCGTCGATGAGAATGGGAATGTGCTCGGTGCTTTCCTGTAGTCCACAATCATCTCCTTAGTCTTGGTTACGTTGAGGGATAGGTTGTTATTCTGGTACCACCCGGCCAGGTCACTGACCTCCTCCCTATAGGCTGTCCTGTCGTTGTCGGTGATCAGGCCGACCACTGTTGTGTCGTCAGCAAACTTAATAATGGTGTTGGAGTCGTGCCTGGCCATGCAGTCGTGGGTGAACAGGGAGTACAGAAGGGGACTGAGCACGCACCCCTGGGGTGCTCCAGTGTTGAGGATCAGCGTGGCAGATGTGTTGTCCTCACCACCTGGGAGCGGCCTGTCAGGAAGTCCAGGATCCAGTTGCAGAGGGAGGTGTTTAGTCCCTGGTTCCTTAGCTTGGTGATGAGCTTTGATGGTACTATGGTGTTGAACGCTGAGCTGTAGTCAATGAACAGCATTCTTACATAGGTGTTCCTTTTGTCCAGGTGGGAAAGGGCAGTGTGGAGTGCAATAGAGATTGCATCATCTGTGGATCTGTTTGGGCGGTATGCAAATTGTTAAAAGCAAATTAGAATAGGATTGCAATTGATATTTATTTCTAGATAAAGTGGCATTGTACCCAATATGGCCTTAAATATCAGTGTGTACCAGTGTTTAAGCCTATGCAAGGTCAATGCTGACTAGCCAACCAGCTCTATAGAGATCACAATGATGTGTTAGATGTTTTTGACCCCGAGGGCCGCATGATATACTGAATCAAGTGCTCTCAGGGTAGTGGTTGAGGCCTGCATATATATATAACATCACTCAAATCTAAAGCCGCCAATAATGTACATTGTACCAGCTCCTTCCTGGCCTCCAGAGAAAAATAATCCTTATGCCGGAAATAAAAAACTATTTTCAGCTTGAGCTTCCTTATCAAGTTCTCCACATGAACAGTGAAACTCAGCTTGTCATGCACCCACACTCCCAAATATTTGTACACTTTGACTTGCTCTATAGTATCTCCATCCAATGTAGCAAAGACATGATTCGTAACATGCCTGGCGTTAGAAAATGTTTGATTCAGAACCAGCTTCAAATCATACAGATTGTTGTATGGTATTAAATGCTCTTTGGACATTTTCAAATGCTGAAGATAAACTACTACCATTTGCGGAATACCTGACCACAACTCTATGGACTCAGATTTATAACCATCCTCATTACACATTGTGTACGATTTGATAGGTAATTTATAAACCAATCTAGATCATGACCAGTAATTGCACAACATTTTAAACTTTGCACCAACACAGCATGGTCCACGGTGTCAAATGCCTTCGACAAATCAATAAAGACACACAATGTAACTTTGTGTCAAGAGCACAGTGGATGTAATTTAAAACCTTCAATTTTGCTGAAACTGTGCCGTAGCCAGACCTAAAACATGATGGCATTCCATTTAAGGGCCTTTAGCTGCCTACTAACTAAGGATTCCAGTACCTTAGACAGTACGGACAATTTTGATATGTGTCGATAGTTGTGGATGTATCTCCACCTTTCAGGAGAGGCAGTACAAAAGAAGATTTCCATAACTTTGTGATTTCCCTAACGTCAAGCATGAGGTTAAAAATACATGTTAAGGGGGAGCGATGATGTCTCCAGCTAGGTGTTGGAGGTGGGGGTCAAGATCATCGGGGCAGGGGATTTCTTTCTTTCAATTTCTTTCAGTACTTTGCGCACATCTGAAACAGAGAAGGATGAGAAGGAGAACCTGGTGAAGGAGTGCACAGGGGTGTCAGGTAAATTCACAGGGGGCTCATTTAGACCTTTAACCTTTTCAAATAAACTGCCTGCATCTAGATTTAAGGCTTTCATAATAGAGGTTCTCTCCGTTACAATCTGTGTGTCTACCAACAATTGTTTGGGAAGCTGTGTATATTTTTTGTACTCCAAACCTTTCACTACTTGCCAAAACTTGGAGGGATTATTTAAATTATCCAAAGTATATTTAAGATAGTGGTCTGCTTTCAGTTTTCTGTTCATAGCCAATCACAGATTTCGAAAATGTTAAAAGCCATCTAATCATCCGCCGAACCAGAACCTCTTGCTTTATCCCACATAGCATTTCATTTCCTTATGATTTTAGTAAGTTCATCATTACAACAAGGGCTCTTTCTCTCTCTGTCCTTAATCCTGAATTTTTGAAAGGGGCATGCCTATTGCGTACATCCTGAAATGCATTCTGGAAGTAAGAAAAGGCTAGTTCAACATCATTTATTAATTCAATTATATTCCATTCAATGCTAAATACATAATGTAAAAAACCTTGAATATCAAACTGCTTCCAGTATCTTTTCATAATGACACGTGGAGATCGCTTAGGAATTTTACCATCTCTCACACTCTTACAGTTGAAGTCAGAAGATTAGATACACTTAGGTTGGAGTCATTAAAACTCATTTTTCAACTACTCCACAAATTTCTTGTTAACAAACTATAATTTGTGAAGATGTTGGAGGAAACAGGTACAAAAGTATCTATGTCCACAGTTAAACGAGTCCTATATCGGCATAACCTGAAAGGCCACTCAGCAAGGAAGAAGCCACTGCTCCAAACCCGCTATAAAAAAAGCCAGACTACGGTTTGCAACTGCACATGGGGATCGTACTTTTGGAGAAATGTCCTCTGGTCTGATGAAACAAAAGTAGAACTGTTTGGCCATAATGACCATCATTGTGTTTGGAGGAAAAATGGGGATGCTTGCAAGCCGAAGATCACCATCCCAACCGTGAAGCACGGAGGTGGCAGCATCATGCTGTGGGGGTACTTCGATGCAGGAGGAACTGGTGCACTTCACAAAATCGATGACATCATGAGGAGGACAATTATGTGGATATATTGAAGCAACATCTCAAGACATCAGTCAGGAAGTTAAAGCTTGGTCGCCAATAGGTCTTCCAAATGACCCCAAGCATACATCCAAAGTTGTGGCAAAATGGCTTAAGGATAACAAAGTCAAGGTATTGGAGTGGCCATCACAATGCCCTGACCTTCAACCTATAGAAAATTTGTGGGCAGAACTGAAAAAGCGTGTGCGAGCATGGAGGCCTACAAACCTGACTCAGTTACATCAGTTCTGTCAGGAGGAATGGGCCAAAATTCACCCAACTTATTGTGGGATGCTTGTGAAAGGCTATCTGAAATGACCCAAGTTAAACAATTTAAAGGCAATGCTGCCAAATACTAATTGAGTGTATGTAAACTTCTGACCCACTGGGAATGTGATGAAAGAAATAAAAGCTGAAATAAATCATTCTCTCGACTATTATTCTGTCCTTTCACATTCTTAAAATAAAGTGGTGATCCTAACTGACCTCAGACAGGCAATTGTTACTTGGATTAAATGTCAGGAATTGTGAAAAACTGAGTTGAAATGTATTTGGCTAAGGTGTATGTAAACTTCCGACTTCAACTGTACGTCATTTGCAAAAATACCAGAAGCATTAAAACGATGAGGAGTATTGGTTAAGATCAAATCAATCAAAGAGGATTACAGAGGACACTTTATATTCGACCTAGTTACACTGTTGACAATCTGGGTGAGATTATAGATATTGCATGGAATTTTGAGTTGATCAGAGCTAGATGTTAACCAATCCTGATTCAGAAACTGGCTCTCATGAGGACTGCCATAGGAAATGAAGACCCAGAGTTACCTCTGCTGCAGAGGATAAATTATTTAGAATTAACTGCACCTCAGATTGCAGCCCAAATAAATGCCTCACAGAGTTCAAGTAACAGACACATCTCAACATCAACTGTTCAGAGGAGACTGTGTGAATTGCTGCAAAGAAACCACTACTAAAGGACACCAATAAGAAGAAGAGACTCCCTTGGGCCAAGGAACACGAGCAATGGGCATTAGACCATTAGAAAATCTGTCCTTTGGTCTGATGAGTCCAAATTGAATTTTTTGTTTCCAACCCCCGTGTCTTTGTGAGATAGAGTAGGTGAACAGATGATCTCAGCATGTGTAGTTCCCACCGTGAAGCATGGAGGTGGTGTGGGGATCTTTTTCTGGTGACACTGTCTGTGATTTATTTAGAAATCAAGGCACACTTAACCAGCATGGCTACCACAGCATTTAAAAAAATATATAACCTTTATTTAACTAGGCAAGGCAGTTAAGAACATTAAGAACAAATTCTTATTTACAATGACAGCCTACCCCAGCCAAACCCGGATGATGCTGGGCCAATTGTACACTACCCTATGGGACTTCCAATTAGGGCCGGATGTGATACAGCCTGGATTCGAACTCGGGACTGTCGTGACACCTCTTGCACTGAAGCATTCCAGGTGAATTTGGTTGAGAGAATGCCAAGAGTGCAAGGCTGTCATCAAGGTAAAGGGTGGCTACTTTGAAGAATCTCAAATATAAAATATATCTTGATTTGTTTAACACATTTTTGTTACTACATGATTCCATGTGTGTTATTTCATAGTTTTGATGTCTTCACTATTATTCTACAATGTACACTAGTAGTCAAAAGTTTGGGGTCCCTTCGAACACCAGTCTCAACATCAACAGTGAAGAGGCGACGCCGGGAGGCTGGCCTTCTTGGCATAGTTCCTCTATCCAGTGTCTGTGTTCTTTTACCCATCTTAATCTTTTATTTTTATTAGCCAGTCTAATATATGGCTTTTTCTTTGCAACTCTGCCTGGAAGGCTAGCATCCTGGAGTCGCCTCTTCACTGTTGACGTTGAGACTGGTGTTTTGCGCGTACTATTTAAAGAAGCTGCCAGTTGAGGACTTGTGAGGCATCTGTTTCTCAAACTAGACGCTCGAATGTACTTGTCCTCTTGCTCAGTTGTGCACCGGGGCCTCCCACTCCTCTTTCTATTCTGGTTGGAGCCAATTTTCACTGTTCTGTGAATGGAGTAGTACATAGCGTTGTACAAGATCTTCAGTTTCTTGGCAATTTCTCACATGGAATAGCCTTCATTTCTCAGAACAAGAATAGACTGACGAGTTTCATTAGAAAGTCTTTGCTTCTGGACATTTTGAGGCTGTAATCGAACTCACAAATGCTGTTTGTGAAAAAAGGGTTTTCTAATGGTCAATTAGCCTTTTAAAATTACAAACTTGGATTAGCTAACACAACGTACCATTGGAACACAGGAGTGATGGTTGCTGATAATGGGCCTCTGTACGCCTATGTAGATATTCCATAAAAAACACAGGCTCCAGCTACAATAGTTATTTACACCATTAACAATGTCTCCACTGTATTTCTGATCAATTTGATGTTATTTTATTGGACAAAATATTTGCTTTTCTTTCAAAAACAAGGACATTTCTAAGTGACCCCAAACTTTTGAACGGTAGTGTAGATAACAGTAAAAATAAAGAACTTTTGACTGGTACTGTATTCTAATGAGTCTGTCAACAAAATTCTAACTTAAAAGTACACCATATTTAAACGGATGGCTGTGTGTATGGAAAATGTACTGAAAACACCATTGAACACCATTGTTTAGGTGAGTACCTATGCGTTGGTGCAGCTGTTATGCTGCGTGCTTAATATATTGTTTATTACGGGGATCGTCCAGTGTTGTTCAACAAGGTTTACCCTCGCTTTTTTGTTTGGGTACAGCCCAGTGTTTTTATATACGTGTTTGTTTTGGGTGTATTAAAAACCCCTACTGTGTATTCCTGCACCTGTCTCCAAATCCTTTATACCAGCGTGACATCTATGCTACTGCAGGATTCTTTAGCTCTAGTGTAGTTGGCTAATATTTCTTATATATATATTATTCAAACATCACATGCGACTCATAATAAGACTATGCAATTAATATGTTAACAAAGTCTATGAAATGTATTCTCTGACTCTGTAACGATGATTTAGCAATATGCAAGAGACTATAGTTGAGTTACAGTAATAGGTAACCAATAAATGTATTTTATTACATTGTAAAATGAATGAAATGACATGCAAGGCATAAAGCTTAAGTTACAAAGCATTAACAAGCATTACAATGCATTATTCTAGGCATGATCAGAGAGAGAGTGAGAGAGGAAGCTCATGGGAGAGGGAGAGAGAGAGAGTGTACGTACCTCACTGGCGCGGGCCAGGAACAAAAGAAGAGAAACATAATTCATCTAAGACCCTTTATAACATCTCGTTAGGATTTAAACTGTGAGTTGTTGACCAATGGTATTATGGGAAAGTTATCCTCCAATCAGATATCAGACCTTGGTGAGATAACACAGAGAATGCAACATTTCTAAGACAACACTGAGGAAATACTTGCAAACAGTAGTAATAATGGGGCTGGGCCACCCTACAGTAGTAATAATGGGGCTGGGCCATCCTGCAGTAGTAATATTGGGGCTGGGCCACCCTACAGTAGTAATAATGGGGCTGGGCCACCCTACAGTAGTAATATTGGGGCTGGGCTACCCCTGCAATAGTAATATTGGGGCTGGGCCACACTACAATAGTAATATTGGGGCTGGGCCACCCTGCAGGAGTAATATTGGGGCTGGGCCACCCTGCAATAGTAATATTGGGGCTGGGCCACCCTGCAGTAGTAATATTGGGGCTGGGCCACCCTACAGTAGTAATATTGGGGCTGGGCCACCCTACAGTAGAAATATTGGTGCTGGGCCACCCTACAGTAGTAATATTGGGGCTGGGCCACCCTACAGTAGTAATATTGGGTCTGGGCCACCCTGCAGTAGTAATATTGGGGCTTGGTCACCCTACAGTAGTAATATTGGGGCTGGGCCACCCTGCAGTAGTACTATTGGGGCTGGGCCACCCTACTGTAGTAGTAATGGGGCTGGGTCACCCTACAGTAGTAATATTGGGGCTGGGACACCTTACAGTAGTAATACTGGGGCTGGGCCACCCTACAGTAGTAATAATGGGGCTGGGCCACCCTACAGTATTAATATTGGGGCTGGGCCACCTTACAGTAGTAATAATGTGGCTGGGTCACTACAGTGGTAATAATGTGGCTGGGTCACCCTACAGTGGTAATAATGGGGCTTGGTCACCCTACAGTGGCAATAATGGGGCTTGGTCACCCTACAGTGGTAATAATGGCATGGGCCACCCTACAGTAGTAATAATGGGGCTGGGCGACCTTACAGTAGTAATAATGGGGCTGGGCCACCCTACAGTAGTAATAATGGGACTGGGCAACCCTACAGTAGTAATAATGGGGTTGGGTCACTCTACAGTGGTAATAATGTGGCTGGGTCACCCTACAGTAGTAATAATGGGGTTGGGTCACTCTACAGTGGTAATAATGGGGCTGGGCCATCCTACAGTAGTAATAATGGGGCTGGGCCACCCTACAGTAGTAAATAATGAGGCTGGGCCACTCTACATTAGTAATAATGGGGCTGGGCCACCCTACAGTTGTAATAATGGTGCTGGGCCACCCTACAGTTTTAATAATGGTGCTGGGCCACCCTACAGTAGTAACAATGGGGCTGGGAAATCCTACAGTAGTAATAACTGGTGTGCTGAAGCTCTGGGCTAGCTGACCAATGGCTTTGGAAGAAAGCATGACACCGAGCCGCATCGATTCCCATACAAAAATAGTATCACCATTCTGAAACCCCAATGTTACCTGCTTGCCCAATTCATCAGACATATAAAGGCAACACAAGACATCCGGAATTGGAACTGTGGAAATATTCGGTATCCATATCTATTGGATTTTCATCCATCGGGGTATACTTAGTGGTATGGAATGCACCAGAGCCCGCCTACACATACACCTACACACACACACAGGCGCTCTAGGGGCCCGTCTAGTGAAGGAGAGAACATACAGTTCCCTTCAGACAAAGCCTCTGTATACGGTGTCCGTATTAGGACATCCACAGTCACTAGGAGTTGATGTCAGTCTCGGCTTGTCTCTGAGGCAGTTGTGACATGGACTTCATAGCAGGACAGAGAGCAGGAGAGATGAGTAGTCTCGTCTTCTGCTTGGTTCCCTTCTCTCTCTTTCCCCCATATTCACCTGCAACAGGATTAGTTCTGGGGCTCATGGCTCTGTCACAAGGTTCTCGACAAGTTTGCTAAAAATTTCCAGCCGCCCCTCCCCTTTATTTGGATCATGCGGCGTAAAGGAGGAGCCACCCACTCAGAGAACCACATCTTTCTTTCTCTCTCTCTCTATATCCACCCATCTATCCTTCTTCTCTCACCCCTGTGCAGTGCTGAGGCCCCTGTGCAGTGCCTAGCCCCCTGTGCTTTCCTCCAAGCTCTGGTTCAGCCTGGAACCTAGTTTGCAGCAGAGTTATCTTCTCTCTCATCAATTTGTGTATTTGCATGTGAAAATAAACCAATAGAGATGAGATTGCTACCTCCACACAAGTTGTTTCCTAACTGTGTATGAGTGTACATATTTGGTATTTTATTATGATCCTCATTAGCTGTTGTGAATGCCGGGGTCCAACACAAAACATGAAACATGACATAATACAGAACATTAACAGACAACAACAACTCAAGGACAGAACTACATGAATTTAAAACGGCACATAGCCTACGTATTATTACATAAACACAGAATATCTACAAATCAACAGGTCTTTTTTTGTTGAGAGTAGGGGGAATATCTGATTTAGAGTGTGGGAGTTTTTTCCCAGCAAAAGGACCTAAACCAAAGCCACAGTAAGCAAGAACAACAATTTTGCTGATTTATCCATGCAAATACGTTTGACCTGTACTGTCAACATGACCACAAACTCACAGTATGGTGGCAACATGGCGGCACGGTGTCCACAATCAACAATATCAACACTTCAAACAAAACACGCAACCGTATAGGGAAATTAAGCTACAGTAAATTCAAACACCTTGACAATCAAATCCCCCCGTAATCCTCCCTGCTTATCGGTGTGGAAGGCCAGGCTGAGTATAAGAGTGTTCTGCTGTTCCTTATCCCCTCCCAGCGTGGTCCTCCATGCTGATCAGAGGAGAGGGGGACACAGGTGGAGACCTGGAACAGTATCATCATGGCTCCTCAGACAGAAGAGAAACAGTCTGGCTTAGACGACGGGGGACGGATTTAGCCGGCCTTCGGAAATGCCAGCCAAATGCCTTTTTCTCTCGCCTCTCTGTCTCATCCGCTCATCTCAGAACAATATCATGGTGGAACGAGAACATTAGTGGAGACTGGAGAGAGGGTTGAATATTGAACAGACGGCTGAATGAGGCTGGGTGTGTATGGAGCCACCTGTGGTCCAGCTGGGGAAGTGATGGCCACAAGACGGGGTGAATCCAAACGGAGCGAAAATCCCTCAGGAACAAAAGAGAAGATGACAACAGAAACAATGGAGGGACAGCCATAGGCCTATTGCCTGAGGAAAAATACACACCCTTTGTCAGCATTGAAATAAGGGATAGTAGAACTCGCCGATAAATTGACCAGTGTAAATGCATTAATTCATGGTTATGCATAAATAGCTTCAAAACACTTGTGAAATAGGTGTAGAAATTGCGTGAATTTCTTTGGTGGGAGCAATTTGTCATAGCATCATCTTAAAATTAAAAGCTTTTCTGAGACTTCTATGGATGTGATTAAAAACTTGCTGTAAAATATATTGAGAGAACTGAGGATACTAATACTCATACTGAGGGTGGTTGCTAAGGGTTCTACTCAGCCTGGATCGCTGCAGCGTTACACATTGCGCAATAGAAATGTGAAGGTAATTTAAAATTGAGCCGACATATGCAGCGTTTGCAGTGAATGCAGTCTCCACCAATGCGGGAAAAATGCCTTTACATTTCAATTGGGCTTTAGTGTTCCGCGATACAGATTGAATAGAGCCCTAAGCATTGGAACATATTTAGTTCTTATCTGTCCTATGGTATCTTAAAGACAACAACACATCTTGGCATCACCAGTCGATATCACTTAATAACTAACCTATAACTAAAATGTTACTGTACTTTATTCCTTTTTTGAGAAAGTATTCTAAAGTAAACATTTGATCAATAAGTCTTAACGCCATGCAAAGGTGAACTAGCTTCCCTCCAAAAGCTTGCAGTTGTGTGTTCCTATCCCATTTCTTCCAGGACAAATTCCCAACCTCTCAGTAGCTCATAATTCATTCACACTGCCTCACTGTATTAAATTACGGGGCCTGCTTGCACAGACCTCCCTCACACAGCCCTCTGCTCCATGTCAACACCCATCATTATTAATCTAATCAATTATAGAATCATTTGACGGGCCAAAGGCTAAGCAAATATTATACAGTGTGAGTCTGCACTACACGTCACGCATCCCAATTAGAAATGGACAAATTATCCTTCAGTCAGGTCCATTTGTATTGTGGTCAGCACGATGACTTGAAAGGAGCATTCGATATAGAACAAAACTCTCTGTTCAGTAGCTAGGCCTAATTATGGTGTTCTGAAACAACAGGCGTGGGATCCCTCGGGAGCGAACTGCCCTGGCTTGACATCTTGTATATAGAAGAAAACGCTACATCCTTGGCCATAATCGTTGAACTTTGATTGCATTTCACTGGATATTCCTCAGTTCATGAACCTTTACCTAAACGTCCCCAGATGCTTTGTCCAACAGAAAGGAAATCCTATCCTCTTCGCTACGCTAACTAAAGAGTAAAGGTAACTAGCGACAAGCTAAGAAGGAGGAGTGGAAGATGCAGATTCACTTTTACACTATATAATTTGCTCCCACTGGAATTAACATTCACAGGAATACAGTGGTGTAAAGTACTTAAGTAAAAAATACTTTAAAGTAGCCTCCCAAGTGGCGCAGCGGTCTAAGGCACTGCATCGCGGAGCTTGAGGTGTCACTACAGACCCAGGTTTGATCCCAGGCTGTGTCGCAATCAGCAGTGACCAGGAGACCAATGAGGCAGCACACAATTGCCCCAGTGTTGTTAGGTGAGGGTTTGGCCGGCTGGGATTTCCTTGTCCCATCGCGCTCTCGCGACTCATTGTAGCGGGCTGGGCGCATGCACGCTGACTTTGGTAGCCAGTTGTACGGGGTTTCCTCCTACACATTGGTGCGGCTGGCTTCCGGGTTAAGTGAGCAGTGTGTAAAGAAGCAGGGTGGCCTGGTTTGCTTAATATTTGGAATTATTTATACTTTTGATACTTAGGTATATTTGAGCAAATACATTTACTTTTGACACTTAAAACCATATACCTTTTAGACTTTTACTCAAGTAGTATTTTACTGGGTGACTTTCACTTTTACTTGAGTAATTTTCTATTAAGGTATCTTTACTTTTACTACAGTATGACAATTGGTTACTTTTTTCCACCGCTGCAGGAATACCTCGACGTCATTGGAGTGTAGCAGGGTTATGACAGGAGGCATTGAGGTGACATTGGAGTGTAGCAGGGTTATGACAGGAGGCATTGAGGTGACATTGGAGTGTAGCAGGGTTATGACAGGAGGCATGAGGTGAGGTTATGAGGTGACATTGGAGTGTAGCAGGGTTATGACAGGAGGCATTGAGGTGACATTGGAGTGTAGCAGGGTTATGACAGGAGGCATTGAGGTGACATTGGAGTGTAGCAGGGTTATGACAGGAGGCATTGAGGTGACATTGGAGTGTAGCAGGGTTATGACAGGAGGCATTGAGGTGACATTGGAGTGTAGCAGGGTTATGACAGGAGGCATTGAGGTGACATTGGAGTGTAGCAGGGTTATGACAGGAGGCATTGAGGTGACATTGGAGTGTAGCAGGGTTATGACAGGAGGCATTGAGGTGACATTGGAGTGTAGCAGGGTTATGACAGGAGGCATTGAGGTGACATTGGAGTGTAGCAGGGTTATGACAGGAGGCATTGAGGTGACATTGGAGTGTAGCAGGGTTATGACAGGAGGCATTGAGGTGACATTGGAGTGTAGCAGGGTTATGACAGGAGGCATTGAGGTGACATTGGAGTGTAGCAGGGTTATGACAGGAGGCATTGAGGTGACATTGGAGTGTAGCAGGGTTATGACAGGAGGCATTGAGGTGACACATTGGGTGTAGACAGGGTTATGACAGGAGGCATTGAGGTGACATTGTGACATTGGAGTGTAGCAGGGTTATGACAGGAGGCATTGAGGTGACATTGGAGTGTAGCAGGGTTATGACAGGAGGCATTGAGGTGACATTGCAGGGTTATGACAGGAGGCATTGAGGTGACATTGAGTGTAGCAGGGTTATGACAGGAGGCATTGAGGTGACATTGGAGTGTAGCAGGGTTATGACAGGAGGCATTGAGGTGACATTGGAGTGTAGCAGGGTTATGACAGGAGGCATTGAGGTGACATTTCCACTGGGAAATTGAGGTGTAATCCTTTGAAAATGTCATGTCAATAACTGCTATTCAAATAATGGAATCCGTTTCTTAGCTGTACAAACTGAAAGCGCCACAGACACCAATAAAAGTTACTTCATCTAATAAGAGGGAAGTAACAGAGAGCACAACAATTCCACTGCATAATGGATTAGCAGCAGAGCAGAGTCTCTCTAAAACTTAGGCACACCTGAGTTCTGTTACAGCTGAGTTGTTGGAATAAGACGCTAGGTAGAACGCCCACACTGACGCTACTGTTGACACGCACGATGTTGATAAATTAAGTTTGCTAATGTGCTTTCCAGGGGCTAAACGCTCCGTGAAATAGATAATCCAAGGACCTGTCACTGCTCTGATTTTCTCATAATAAGAAGAGGAGTAAGCAGAGAATATTATTTAAGGTGAATATGAGCTACCAGTCTGAATAACAATATGTGCACTACTTAATGCAAACTACAGACAGAAAGATATTGTGTCAATGCTCATAGACCATAAACCAAACCTTCAGTGTGAAATATAGAACATACAGTGAAAATGTGAGTTGCTTCCCATACAATATAAATCGCTATATTATGTTATCTAATGTAGATGATAGTTTGTTTTTTCCACTGAAAAGCCCTGCAGAGTTAAAAAGAGAAACCGGTAAGGTGGCATTGAGAAGTTGTGGGGGATTTTGTGATGACTGGCACCAACATAAATGCACAGATTTTGAATGGGTGGAGGATGTCAGAGTGGAAAGGTGCCAAGATACACCCTGCATCAGAGATAGACACAGGTAGACAACAGGCGCCAGCCACGAGATACTGGCACATGGTGGAGTGGACTTGGCACCGGCATATAGCAAACAGATGTTAGATCCAGGACAGATCATTATATCAGTGAGTGAGCACTTAATTTCCATCTTTTAAAAGCGTGATTAGTCCCGGAGGCCCTCGGCTTGCGAGACGCCCCTGGACCCAATTCCTGGTAGGGTGCCCATGGCTTTGCACGGCACCCTGTAGGGGTGCTAATCAGTGGGGCCTAGGCCTCGATGTGGTGGTGTCAGTCCGGTGGAAGTGGGGGTGGGGGGGGGGGGGGTAGCAAAAGCTGTCAGAAAAATGAGTCTCTTTTGTTGTGTACACCCACCTTGAAGCAGGATACACCTGGGCTAATTAAATAGTGCTCAGCTGACACATGCATTCTTTATGAAATAACAAATTCTGCTTTTGATTGCCAATTTCAACCTCCATCAAGTGCCAACTTGACATCAACGGTAGAGTTAATCCTTCAAAAAAACTAAAGGTTGAAGGAAATGTATTTGATGTGTCAAAAAAAAAAATCCTTGATTTCCTTGATTTAGCTGTCATCGTAAACTAGTTTATGTTCTTAATGGAAGTATCATTGTCTAATTATACATTGCATGTCTATACAAAAAACATCCTCCTGTGTGCCTTAAAAAAAGAATTGCAAGGTTGCTAACTAAATGATGATTCCTTAATACTCTGCCTAGTTTATGAGGGTATACTTATGACCAGATTTTCTCTCACAGGTACATATCTTGGCTCTTGCTCTGTTCTGACGCCGACAACCCGGCTGCATTTGGTACCAGGCAAATAACTTTGGTGTGCTCCTCCTGCTCAGCGTCCAATGATTCTTCATTAATGTCTATCGGGAAAGATGGTAAGTAGGTTAGATGAGAACAGGACAATTTATCAGTAGCTCTTAGTTGTAATTTAGCGACCCAGATCCACAATGCCATGCCATTGTGAAGCTCCGGGACAATGGCTCTCAATGGTTCTCCCCCGGCCCATAATAAATCTCACCTTAAATGAAATGAACATGTTCTGATACATTGCTTAATGAGCTGAGCTAGTAAACAATGGTGTGTTACTCTCACTGATTGATCGGCGACAGCGACTTTACAGCCGTCAGATGCAACTCAAGGGGACAGCAATGGCGGTCTCGTGATGGTTGCTTTCACCACATCCCTCCTCGGTAACAAATGTGTTGGCATTTTTGTTTCCTCAACACTCAATAAAATAAAAGGGAGTAGATAGTCCTCCAAAAGAGGTTAGGGTTAGCTTTTTTCACAGCTTTTATGATTGTGTTGGGGGTGAGTGGGAGGAGGGGAAGGCAGCTGAACTACATTAGGGAAATTTACAGTCCAAAAGACATTAGATATTTCACGACGTGGAACCGTGTGATAAATAAAGGCTGGGGTGTGTGTAAATAGGCTGCAGCATTGACTGTCACCGGGCGACAAAGACCTTCATTGCCCTTCCTGGTGCAAGTGGGCACCAATAACCCCCCTGACAGCAACCTGTCTGAAATACAAGTGCCCTTCAACCAACCTATGAGAAACGCTCTACAGGAGAAATATGGAAGGTTGATCTGGCACTTTTTTATGAATAATGAGGACATCTGCATAATTTGGAATAGCTTCAAGATATATAGGCACAGTACATCCTCTAAGCTGAAGTTTTCTACTGAAGTTTAAAGAGTTTGACTCCAACTCATTACTGAATGTGAAATATCAAAGTAATGGTTGTTGTTTGACATTAAATGAGAGATACTTCAACACCTCCCTCTTTCATTCAACCTCCATTTCCATTGATTGACTTTGGTTGTGGTTCTCTGGGTCCCTATAGGCCTACACATCTACAGACTGTTGTGGGAATAGACATCACTGCTATGCACTTAAGCGCTCCCTGTGATTCTAATCCACCACTCCTGCCCTTATTTAACCTACAAAGGAGCAGGAATTAAATCCTGAAAGATGCTACTGCAACTGAGTGTAATGAAATAGAGGTCCTTTTTTAGTGCAGGGGAAACAAAGTGGACAGTATTGAGCAAGGCTGATGGCCGGAGAGGCCTCTCCTATTGATTCTGAAAGGGGGAACTTAGTTTAATGCCCTTGGAAAGTACAGCAGGTAATCCATTGAGTTATAAATCTGTGAAGGGCCCCGGAATGCCAAGGCAAATGACCGCCCCCATGGGAATTCCCATACAGGCTCCGCATTTTCCCCCACGTTCTGCCCTCCTCTCAAAGCCTCTGGAGAAGGTTTTCAGCTTCAATAATTGACAACCCATTTCTCCTCTGACCTTAGATATTACAGTGCTTGAACCCGAGTGAGAACATATAAAAAACCCATAATGGAACATAGATTTGGGTCCTGATGAGATTAATTTACGGTTTATTATTTTCTATCGACATGGTGGGACATGACAGGCAGATGTCATACAAAGGGAAGCCTCCTGAAATTCCAGGCCCTCTGTGGTGTGAAGAATTAATAGCCCCGATAACACTTTCAAGGTAGAAAAAAACACACATTGCTCGAGGCCCTTGCTTCCTGTCACAAAAACAAGTAATAATGCATGGAACTGCAGTTCACACGAAGTTCAAATCACTCCCGATTTTAACACATCCCTTTTTGATACCATTAAAAACCATAGAAAAATCACAGAGCTCAGATGGCAGCGGTTGAACTCAACCTGCTGGCTGATTCTCGGCCCAAGAAATGTGACAAATTCATTTTTAAATGGGGGGCCATTGGCAGATGAGACCTAGGTGGTGTAGAGCGCTCCCCTGGCTCGCAGAAGCTCATTGGAAATGCCGATAGGGTCCATATGTGTTTAATCACCAGTCTGGGAACGGGGAATAGGAATGGGGACTGTGTCTAGCCGTAGACCTGGCACATTGCACAAAGGGTTAAAGCCATCCAAGTCTACTGTAGCCACCTGAGAGAGTAAAGTAGAGAGGGGGAGTGATGAAGAAAAAGGGGGTTAGAGAGTGAGAGAAAGAAAGGGGGAGAAGGATGATGAAGGGGGATAGAGAGAAAGAGAGAGAGAGAGAGAGGGGGTAGAGGGAGAGAGAGAAAGGGGGAGAAGGATGATGAAGTGGGGATAGAGAAAGGAGTATAATGAAGATGGGGGAGAAAGTTGTATAATGAAGAGGGAGAGAGAGAAAGTAGTATAATGAAGAGGGAGAGAGAGAAAGTAGTATAATGAAGAGGGAGAGAGAGAAAGTAGTATAATGAAGAGGGAGAGAGAAAGTAGTATAATGAAGAGGGGGAGAGAGAAAGTAGTATAATGAAGAGGGGAGAGAAATTAGTATAATGAAGAGGGGAGAGAGAGAAAGTAGTATAATGAAGAGGGGAGAGAGAAAGTAGTATAATGAAGAGGGAGAGAGAGAAAGTAGTATAATGAAGAGGGGGAGAGAGAAAGTAGTATAATGAAGAGGGAAGAGAGAGAAAATAGCATAATGAAGAGGGGAGAGAGAAAGTAGTATAATGAAGAGGGGAGAGAGAGAAAGTAGTATAATGAAGAGGGGGAGAGAAAGTAGTATAATGAAGAGGAGAGAGAAAGTAGTATAATGAAGAGGGGAGAGAAAGTAGTATAATGAAGAGGGGAGAGAAAGTAGTATAATGAAGAGGGGAGAGAAAGTAGTATAATGAAGAGGGGAGAGAGAAAGTAGTATAATGAAGAGGGGAGAGAGAAAGTAGTATAATGAAGAGGGGAGAGAGAAAGTAGTATAATGAAGAGGGGAGAGAAAGTAGTATAATGAAGAGGGGAGAGAGAAAGTAGTATAATGAAGAGGGGAGAGAAAGTAGTATAATGAAGAGGGGAGAGAAAATAGTATAATGAAGAGGGGAGAGAGAAAGTAGTATAATGAAGAGGGGGAGAGAAAGTAGTATAATGAAGAGGGGAGAGAAAGTAGTATAATGAAGAGGGGAGAGAGAAAGTAGTATAATGAAGGGGAGAGAGAAAGTAGTATAATGAAGAGGGGGAGAGAGAAAGTAGTATAATGAAGAGGGGAGAGAAAGTAGTATAATGAAGAGGGGAGAGAAAGTAGTATAATGAAGAGGGGAGAGAGAAAGTAGTATAATGAAAGGGAGAGAGAAAGTAGTATAATGAAGAGGGAGAGAGAAAGTAGTATAATGAAGAGAGAGAGAGAAAGTAGTATAATGAAGAGGGAGAGAGAAAGTAGTATAATGAAGAGGGGAGAGAGAAAGTAGTATAATGAAGAGGGGAGAGAATGTAGTATAATGAAGAGGGGGAGAGAAAGTAGTATAATGAAGAGGGGAGAGAGAAAGTAGTATAATGAAGAGGGGAGAGAAATGTAGTATAATGAAGAGGGAGAGAGAAAGTAGTATAATGAAGAGGAGAGAGAAAGTAGTATAATGAAGAGGGAGAGAGAAAGTAGTATAATGAAGAGGGGAGAGAGAAAGTAGTATAATGAAGAGGGGAGAGAGAAAGTAGTATAATGAAGAGAGAGAGAGAGAAAGTAGTATAATGAAGAGGGGAGAGAGAAAGTAGTATAATGAAGAGGAGAGAGAGAAAGTAGTATAATGAAGAGGGGAGAGAGAAAGTAGTATAATGAAGAGGGGAGAGAGAAGTAGTATAATGAAGAGGGGAGAGAGAGAAAGTAGTATAATGAAGAGGGGAGAGAGAAAGTAGTATAATGAAGAGGAGAGAAAGTAGTATAATGAAGAGGGAGAGAGAAAGTAGTATAATGAAGAGGGAGAGAGAGAAAGTAGTATAATGAAGAGGGGAGAGAGAAAGTAGTATAATGAAGAGGGGGAGAGAGAAAGTAGTATAATGAAGAGGGGAGAGAGAAAGTAGTATAATGAAGAGGGGAGAGAGAATGTAGTATAATGAAGAGGGGAGAGAGAATGTAGTATAATGAAGAGGGAGAGAGAGAAAGTAGTATAATGAAGAGGGAGAGAGAGAAAGTAGTATAATGAAGAGGGGAGAGAGAAAGTAGTATAATGAAGAGGGGAGAGAGAAAGTAGTATAATGAAGAGGGGAGAGAGAAAGTAGTATAATGAAGAGGGGGAGAGAGAAAGTAGTATAATGAAGAGGGGAGAGAGAAAGTAGTATAATGAAGAGGGGGAGAGAGAAATAGTATAATGAAGAGGGGAGAGAGAGAGTAGTATAATGAAGAGGGGAGAGAAAGTAGTATAATGAAGAGGGGAGAGAGAGAGTAGTATAATGAAGAGGGGAGAGAAAATAGTATAATGAAGAGGGGAGAGAGAGAGTAGTATAATGAAGAGGGGAGAGAGAAAGTAGTATAATGAAGAGGGGAGAGAAAGTAGTATAATGAAGAGGGGAGAGAGAGAGTAGTATAATGAAGAGGGGGAGAGAGAAAGTAGTATAATGAAGAGGGGAGAGAGAAAATAGTATAATGAAGAGGGAGAGAGAAAAGTAGTATAATGAAGAGGGGAGAGAGAAAGTAGTATAATGAAGAGGGGGAGAGAAAGTAGTATAATGAAGAGGGGAGAGAGAAAGTAGTATAATGAAGAGGGGAGAGAGAAAGTAGTATAATGAAGAGGGAGAGAGAAAAGTATAATGAAGAGGGAGAGAGAAAGTAGTATAATGAAGAGGGGAGAGAGAAAGTAGTATAATGAAGAGGGGAGAGAGAAAGTAGTATAATGAAGAGGGAGAGAGAAAGTAGTATAATGAAGAGGGAGAGAGAAAGTAGTATAATGAAGAGGGGAGAGAAAAGTAGTATAATGAAGAGGGAGAGAGAAAGTAGTATAATGAAGAGGGAGAGAGAAAGTAGTATAATGAAGAGGGGAGAGAGAAAGTAGTATAATGAAGAGGAGAGAGAAAGTAGTATAATGAAGAGGGGAGAGAAAGTAGTATAATGAAGAGGGAGAGAGAAAGTAGTATAATGAAGAGGGAGAGAGAAAGTAGTATAAGAAGAGGAGAGAGAAAGTAGTATAATGAAGAGGGGAGAGAGAAAGTAGTATAATGAAGAGGGAGAAAGTAGTATAATGAAGAGGAGAGAGAAAGTAGTATAATGAAGAGGGGAGAGAGAATGTAGTATAATGAAGAGGAGAGAAATAGTATAACGAAGAGGAGAGAAAGTAGTATAATGAAGAGGGGGAGAGAGAAAGTAGTATAATGAAGAGGGGAGAGAGAAAGTAGTATAATGAAGAGGGGAGAGAGAAAGTAGTATAATGAAGAGGGAGAGAAAGTAGTATAATGAAGAGGGAGAGAGAAAGTAGTATAATGAAGAGGGAGAGAGAAAGTAGTATAATGAAGAGGGAGAGAAAGTAGTATAATGAAGAGGGAGAGAGAAAGTAGTATAATGAAGAGGGAGAGAGAAAGTAGTATAATGAAGAGGGGAGAGAGAAAGTAGTATAATGAAGAGGAGAGAGAAAGTAGTATAATGAAGAGGAGAGAGAGAAAGTAGTATAATGAAGAGGGAGAGAGAAAGTAGTATAATGAAGAGGGGGGAGAGAAAGTAGTATAATGAAGAGGGGAGAGAAAGTAGTATAATGAAGAGGAGAGAGAGAAAGTAGTATAATGAAGAGGGGAGAGAGAAAGTAGTATAATGAAGAGGAGAGAGAAAGTAGTATAATGAAGAGGGAGAGAGAAAGTAGTATAATGAAGAGGGAGAGAGAAAGTAGTATAATGAAGAGGGGAGAGAGAAAGTAGTATAATGAAGAGGGCGAGAGAGAAAGTAGTATAATGAAGAGGGGAGAGAGAGAAAGTAGTATAATGAAGAGGGGAGAGAGAAAGTAGTATAATGAAGAGGGAGAAAGTAGTATAATGAAGAGGGGAGAGAGAAAGTAGTATAATGAAGAGGGGAGAGAGAAAGTAGTATAATGAAGAGGAGAGAGAAAAGTAGTATAATGAAGAGGGGAGAGAGAGAAAGTAGTATAATGAAGAGGGGAGAGAGAAAGTAGTATAATGAAGAGGGGAGAGAGTAGTATAATGAAGAGGGAGAGAGAAAGTAGTATAATGAGAGGGGAGAGAAAGTAGTATAATGAAGAGGAGAGAGAGAAAGTAGTATAATGAAGAGGAGAGAGAGAAAGTAGTATAATGAAGAGGGGAGAGAGAAAGTAGTATAATGAAGAGGGAGAGAAAGTAGTATAATGAAGAGGAGAGAGAAAGTAGTATAATGAAGAGGGAGAGAGAAAGTAGTATAATGAAGAGGGAAGAGAAAGGTATAATGAAGGGAGAGAGAAAGTAGTATAATGAAGAGGGAGAGAGAAAGTAGTATAATGAAGAGGGGAGAGAAAGTAGTATAATGAAGAGGGGAGAGAAAGTAGTATAATGAAGAGGGAGAGAGAAAGTAGTATAATGAAGAGGGGAGAGAGAAAGTAGTATAATGAAGAGGGGGAGAGAGAAAGTAGTATAATGAAGAGGGAGAGAAAGTAGTATAATGAAGAGGGAGAGAGAGAAAAGTAGTATAATGAAGAGGAGAGAGGTAGTATAATGAAGAGAAAGTAGTATAATGAAGAGGGAGAGAGAAAAGTAGTATAATGAAGAGGGAGAGAGAGAAAGTAGTATAATGAAGAGGGAGAGAGAGAAAGTAGTATAATGAAGAGGGGGAGAGAAAGTAGTATAATGAAGAGGGAGAGAGAAAGTAGTATAATGAAGAGGGAGAGAGAAAGTAGTATAATGAAGAGGGGAGAGAGAAAGTAGTATAATGAAGAGGGGAGAGAAAGTAGTATAATGAAGAGGGAGAAAGTAGTATAATGAAGAGGGGGAGAGAAAGTAGTATAATGAAGAGGGGAGAGAGAAAGTAGTATAATGAAGAGGGAGAGAGAAAGTAGTATAATGAAGAGGGAGAGAGAGAAAGTAGTATAATGAAGAGGGAGAGAGAAAGTAGTATAATGAAGAGGGGAGAGAAAAGTAGTATAATGAAGAGGGAGAGAGAAAGTAGTATAATGAAAGAGGAGAGAGAAAGTAGTATAATGAAGAGGGAGGAGAGAAAGTAGTATAATGAAGAGGGAGAGAAAGTAGTATAATGAAGAGGGGAGAGAGAAAGTAGTATAATGAAGAGGGGGAGAGAGAAAGTAGTATAATGAAGAGGGAGAGAGAAAGTAGTATAATGAAGAGGGAGAGAGAAAGTAGTATAATGAAGAGGGGAGAGAGAAAGTAGTATAATGAAGAGGGGAGAGAGAAAGTAGTATAATGAAGAGGGAGAGAGTAGTATAATGAAGAGAGAGAAAGTAGTATAATGAAGAGGGGAGAGAGAAAGTAGTATAATGAAGAGGGGAGAGAGAAAGTAGTATAATGAAGAGGGAGAGAGAAAGTAGTATAATGAAGAGGGGGAGAGAGAAAGTAGTATAAGAAGAGGGAGAGAGAAAGTAGTATAATGAAGAGGGGGAGAGAAAGTAGTATAATGAAGAGGGGAGAGAAAGTAGTATAATGAAGAGGGGAGAGAGAAAGTAGTATAATGAAGAGGGAGAGAGAAAGTAGTATAATGAAGAGGGGAGAGAGAAAGTAGTATAATGAAGAGGGGAGAGAGAAAGTAGTATAATGAAGAGGGAGAGAGAAAGTAGTATAATGAAGAGGGGAGAGAAAGTAGTATAATGAAGAGGAGAGAGAAAGTAGTATAATGAAGAGGGGAGAGAATGTAGTATAATGAAGAGGGGAGAGAAAGAGTATAATGAAGAGGGAGAGAGAAAGTAGTATAATGAAGAGGGAGAGAGAAAGTAGTATAATGAAGAGGGGAGAGAGAAAGTAGTATAATGAAGAGGGGGAGAGAAAGTAGTATAATGAAGAGAGAGAGAGAAAGTAGTATAATGAAGAGAGAGAAAGTAGTATAATGAAGAGGGAGAGAAAGTAGTATAATGAAGAGGGGAGAGAAAGTAGTATAATGAAGAGGGAGAGAGAAAGTAGTATAATGAAGAGGAGAGAGAAAGTAGTATAATGAAGAGGAGAGAGAAAGTAGTATAATGAAGAGGAGAGAGAAAGTAGTATAATGAAGAGGGAGAGAGAAAGTAGTATAATGAAGAGGAGAGAGAAAGTAGTATAATGAAGAGGGGAGAGAGAAAGTAGTATAATGAAGAGGGAGAGAGAAAGTAGTATAATGAAGAGGGGAGAGAAAGTAGTATAATGAAGAGGGGAGAGAGAAAGTAGTATAATGAAGAGGGGAGAGAGAAAGTAGTATAATGAAGAGGGGAGAAAGTAGTATAATGAAGAGGGAGAGAGAAAGTAGTATAATGAAGAGGGGAGAGAAAGTAGTATAATGAAGAGGGGGAGAAAGTAGTATAATGAAGAGGGAGAGAAAAGTAGTATAATGAAGAGGAGGAGAGAAAGTAGTATAATGAAGAGGGAGAGAGAAAGTAGTATAATGAAGAGGGAGAGAGAGAAAGTAGTATAATGAAGAGGGGAGAGAGAGAATGTAGTATAATGAAGAGGGAGAAGAAAAGTAGTATAATGAAGAGGGAGAGAGAAAGTAGTATAATGAAGAGGAGAGAGAGAAAGTAGTATAATGAAGAGGGGAGAGAAAGTAGTATAATGAAGAGGAGAGAGAGAAAGTAGTATAATGAAGAGGGGGAGAGAGAAAGTAGTATAATGAAGAGGGAGAGAGAAGTAGTATAATGAAGAGGGGAGAGAAAAGTAGTATAATGAAGAGGGAGAGAGAAAGTAGTATAATGAAGAGGGAGAGAGAGAAAGTAGTATAATGAAGAGGGAGAGAGAAAGTAGTATAATGAAGAGGGAGAGAAAGTAGTATAATGAAGAGGAGAGAGAAAGTAGTATAATGAAGAGGAGAGAAAGTAGTATAATGAAGAGGGAGAAAGTAGTATAATGAAGAGGAGAGAGAAAGTAGTATAATGAAGGGGGGAGAGAGAAAGTAGTATAATGAAGAGGGAGAGAGAAAGTAGTATAATGAAGAGGGAGAGAGAAAGTAGTATAATGAAGAGGGGAGAGAGAAAGTAGTATAATGAAGAGGGGAGAGAGAAAGTAGTATAATGAAGAGGGAGAGGTAGTATAATGAAGAGGAGAGAGAATGTAGTATAATGAAGAGGGAGAGAAAGTAGTATAATGAAGAGGGGAGAGAGAAAGTAGTATAATGAAGAGGGGAGAGAGAAAGTAGTATAATGAAGAGGGGAGAGAGAAAGTAGTATAATGAAGAGGGGGAGAGAAAGTAGTATAATGAAGAGGGAGAGAGAAAGTATAATGAAGAGGGAGAGAGAGAAAGTAGTATAATGAAGAGGGGAGAGAGAAAGTAGTATAATGAAGAGGGGAGAGAAAGTAGTATAATGAAGAGGGGAGAGAAAGTAGTATAATGAAGAGGGGAGAGAGAAAGTAGTATAATGAAGAGGGAGAGAGAAAGTAGTATAATGAAGAGGGGAGAGAAAGTAGTATAATGAAGAGGGAGAGAGAAAGTAGTATAATGAAGAGAGAGAGAGAAAGTAGTATAATGAAGAGGGGAGAGAGAGAAATAGTATAATGAAGAGGGGAGAGAGAAAGTAGTATAATGAAGAGGGGGAGAGAAAGTAGTATAATGAAGAGGGAGAGAGAGAAAGTAGTATAATGAAGAGGGGAGAGAGAAAGTAGTATAATGAAGAGGGAGAGAGAGAAAGTAGTATAATGAAGAGGAGAGAGAGAAAGTAGTATAATGAAGAGGGGAGAGAGAAAGTAGTATAATGAAGAGGGGAGAGAGAAAGTAGTATAATGAAGAGGGAGAGGAGAAAGTAGTATAATGAAGAGGGGGAGAGAGAAAGTAGTATAATGAAGAGGGGAGAGAGAAAGTAGTATAATGAAGAGGGAGAGAAAGTAGTATAATGAAGAGGGGAGAGAGAAAGTAGTATAATGAAGAGGGGAGAGAGAAAGTAGTATAATGAAGAGGGAGAGAGAAAGTAGTATAATGAAGAGGGAGAGAGAGAAAGTAGTATAATGAAGAGGGAGAGAGAAAGTAGTATAATGAAGAGGGAGAGAGAAAGTAGTATAATGAAGAGGGGAGAGAAAGTAGTATAATGAAGAGGGAGAGAGAAAGTAGTATAATGAAGAGGGAGAGAGAAAGTAGTATAATGAAGAGGGGGAGAAAGTAGTATAATGAAGAGGGAGAGAAAAGTAGTATAATGAAGAGGGGGAGAGAGAAAGTAGTATAATGAAGAGGGGAGAGAAAGTAGTATAATGAAGAGGGGAGAGAAAGTAGTATAATGAAGAGGGGAGAGAAAGTAGTATAATGAAGAGGGGGAGAGAAAGTAGTATAATGAAGAGGGAGAGAGAAAGTAGTATAATGAAGAGGGAGAGAGAAAGTAGTATAATGAAGAGGGAGAGAGAAAGTAGTATAATGAAGAGGGGAAGAGTAGTATAATGAAGAGGAGAGAGAAAGTAGTATAATGAAGAGGGGAGAGAAAGAGTATAATGAAGAGGGAGAGAGAAAATAGTATAATGAAGAGGGAGAGAGAAAGTAGTATAATGAAGAGGGGAGAGAGAAAGTAGTATAATGAAGAGGGGGAGAGAAAGTAGTATAATGAAGAGGGAGAGAGAAAGTAGTATAATGAAGAGGGGAGAGAGAAAATAGTATAATGAAGAGGGGGAGAGAAAGTAGTATAATGAAGAGGGGAGAGAAAAGTAGTATAATGAAGAGGGAGAGAAAGTAGTATAAGAAGAAAGAGAGAAAGTAGTATAATGAAGAAGAGAATGTAGTATAATGAAGAGGAGAAAGTAGTATAATGAAGAGGGGGAGAGAGAAAGTAGTATAATGAAGAGGGGGAGAGAGAAAGTAGTATAATGAAGAGGGGAGAGAGAAAGTAGTATAATGAAGAGGGGGAGAGAAATAGTATAATGAAGAGGGAGAGAGAATAGTAGTATAATGAAGAGGGAGAGAGAAAGTAGTATAATGAAGAGGGAGAGAGAAAGTAGTATAATGAAGAGGGGAGAGAGAAAGTAGTATAATGAAGAGGGAGAGAGAAAGTAGTATAATGAAGAGGGAGAGAAAGTAGTATAAGAAGAGGGAGAGAAAGTAGTATAATGAAGAGGGAGAAAGTAGTATAATGAAGAGGAGAGAGTAGTATAATGAAGAGGGGAGAGAAAGTAGTATAATGAAGAGGGGGAGAGAAAGTAGTATAATGAAGAGGGAGAGAAAGTAGTATAATGAAGAGGAGAGAAAGTAGTATAATGAAGAGGGAGAAAGTAGTATAATGAAGCTTGTTGGGGAGAGAAAGTAGTATAATGAAGAGGGAGAGAAAGTAGTATAATGAAGAGGGGAGAGAAAGTAGTATAATGAAGAGGGAGAGAGAAAGTAGTATAATGAAGAGGGGAGAGAGAAAGTAGTATAATGAAGAGAGAGAGAAAGTAGTATAATGAAGAGGGGAGAGAGAAAAAGTAGTATAATGAAGAGGGGGAGAGAAAGTAGTATAATGAAGAGGGAGAGAGAAAGTAGTATAATGAAGAGGGGAGAGAGAAAGTAGTATAATGAAGAGGAGAGAAAGTAGTATAATGAAGAGGGAGAGAAAGTAGTATAATGAAGAGGGAGAGAAAGTAGTATAATGAAGAGGGGAGAGAGAAAGTAGTATAATGAAGAGGGAGAGAAAGTAGTATAATGAAGAGAGAGAAAGTAGTATAATGAAGAGGGAGAGAGAAAGTAGTATAATGAAGAGGGAGAGAGAAAGTAGTATAATGAAGAGGGGGAGAGAGAAAGTAGTATAATGAAGAGGGGAGAGAGAAAGTAGTATAATGAAGAGGGGAGAGAAAATAGTATAATGAAGAGGGGAGAGAGAAAGTAGTATAATGAAGAGGGGAGAGAGAAAGTAGTATAATGAAGAGGGAGAGAGAAAGTAGTATAATGAAGAGGGGAGAGAGAAAGTAGTATAATGAAGAGGGGGAGAGAGAAAGTAGTATAATGAAGAGGGGAGAGAGAAAGTAGTATAATGAAGAGGGGAGAGAGAAAGTAGTATAATGAAGAGGGGAGAGAGAAAGTAGTATAATGAAGAGGGAGAGAGAAAGTAGTATAATGAAGAGGGGGAGAGAAAGTAGTATAATGAAGAGAGAAAGTAGTATAATGAAGAGGGAGAGAAAGTAGTATAATGAAGAGGGGAGAGAGAAAGTAGTATAATGAAGAGGGGAGAGAAAGTAGTATAATGAAGAGGGGAGAGAAAGTAGTATAATGAAGAGAGGGGGAGAGAAAGTAGTATAATGAAGAGGGGAGAAAAATGTAGTATAATGAAGAGGGAGAGAGAAAGTAGTATAATGAAGAGGGAGAGAGAAAGTAGTATAATGAAGAGGGGAGAGAGAAAGTAGTATAATGAAGAGGGGAGAGAAAGTAGTATAATGAAGAGGGGGAGAGAAAGTAGTATAATGAAGAGGGGAGAGAGAAAGTAGTATAATGAAGAGGGGAGAGAGAAAGTAGTATAATGAAGAGGAGAGAGAAAGTAGTATAATGAAGAGGGAGAGAAAGTAGTATAATGAAGAGGGGAGAGAAAGTAGTATAATGAAGAGGAGAGAGAAAGTAGTATAATGAAGAGGGAGAGAGAAAGTAGTATAATGAAGAGGGGAGAGAAAGTAGTATAATGAAGAGGGGAGAGAAAGTAGTATAATGAAGAGGGAGAGAGAAAGTAGTATAATGAAGAGGGAGAGAAAGTAGTATAATGAAGAGAGAGAAAGTAGTATAATGAAGAGGGGAGAGAGAAAGTAGTATAATGAAGAGGGGAGAGAAAGTAGTATAATGAAGAGGGAGAGAGAAATAGTATAATGAAGAGGGGAGAGAGAAAGTAGTATAATGAAGAGGGGAGAGAGAAAGTAGTATAATGAAGAGGGAGAGAGAAAGTAGTATAATGAAGAGGGGAGAGAGAAAGTAGTATAATGAAGAGGGGAGAGAGAAAGTAGTATAATGAAGAGGGGAGAGAGAAAGTAGTATAATGAAGAGGGAGAGAGAAAGTAGTATAATGAAGAGGAGAGAGAAAGTAGTATAATGAAGAGGGGGAGAGAAAGTAGTATAATGAAGAGGGGGAGAGAGAAAGTAGTATAATGAAGAGGGGAGAGAGAAATGTAGTATAATGAAGAGGGGGAGAGAAAGTAGTATAATGAAGAGGGAGAGAGAAAGTAGTATAATGAAGAGGGAGAGAGAAAGTAGTATAATGAAGAGGGGAGAGAGAAAGTAGTATAAGAAGAGGAGAGAAAGTAGTATAATGAAGAGGGGAGAGAGAAAGTAGTATAATGAAGAGGGGAGAGAGAAAGTAGTATAATGAAGAGGGAGAGAGAAAGTAGTATAATGAAGAGGAGAGAGAGAAAGTAGTATAATGAAGAGGGGAGGAGAAAGTAGTATAATGAAGAGGGAGAGAGAAAGTAGTATAATGAAGAGGGAGAGAGAAAGTAGTATAATGAAGAGGGGAGAGAAAGTAGTATAATGAAAGGGAGAGAAAGTAGTATAATGAAGAGGGGAGAGAGAAAGTAGTATAATGAAGAGGGAGAGAGAAAGTAGTATAATGAAGAGGGGGAGAGAGAAAGTAGTATAATGAAGAGGGGAGAGAAAGTAGTATAATGAAGAGGGAGAGAGAAAGTAGTATAATGAAGAGGGAGAGAGAAAGTAGTATAATGAAGAGGGAGAGAGAAAGTAGTATAATGAAGAGGGAGAGAGAAAGTAGTATAATGAAGAGGGAGAGAAAGTAGTATAATGAAGAGGGAGAGAGAAAGTAGTATAATGAAGAGGGGGGAGAGAGAAAGTAGTATAATGAAGAGGGGAGAGAAAAGTATAATGAAGGGAGAGAGAAAGTAGTATAATGAAGAGGGGAGAGAGAAAGTAGTATAATGAAGAGGGAGAGAGAAAGTAGTATAATGAAGAGAGAGGGGAGAGAGAAAGTAGTATAATGAAGAGGGAGAGAGAAAGTAGTATAATGAAGAGGGAGAGAGAAAGTAGTATAATGAAGAGGGAGAGAGAAAGTAGTATAATGAAGAGGGGGGGAGAGAGAAAGTAGTATAATGAAGAGGGGAGAGAAAGTAGTATAATGAAGAGGGGAGAGAAAAGTAGTATAATGAAGAAGAGTAGGGAGAGAGAAAGTAGTATAATGAAGAGGGAGAGAGAAAGTAGTATAATGAAGAGGGGAGAGAAAGTAGTATAATGAAGAGGGAGAGAAAATAGTATAATGAAGAGGGGAGAGAGAAAGTAGTATAATGAAGAGGGAGAGAGAAAGTAGTATAATGAAGAGGGGAGAGAGAAAGTAGTATAATGAAGAGGGAGAGAAAGTAGTATAATGAAGAGGGAGAGAGAAAGTAGTATAATGAAGAGGGGAGAGAAAGTAGTATAATGAAGAGGGGAGAGAGAAAGTAGTATAATGAAGAGGGAGAGAAAGTAGTATAATGAAGAGGAGAGAGAAAGTAGTATAATGAAGAGGGGGAGAGAAAGTAGTATAATGAAGAGGGGGGAGAGAAAGTAGTATAATGAAGAGGGAGAGAAAGTAGTATAATGAAGAGGGGAGAGAAAAGTAGTATAATGAAGAGGGGAGAGAAAGTAGTATAATGAAGAGGGAGAGAAAGTAGTATAATGAAGAGGGAGAGAGAAAGTAGTATAATGAAGAGGGAGAGAGAGAGAGATAGTATAATGAAGAGGGGAGAGAAAGTAGTATAATGAAGAGGGAGAGAGAAAGTAGTATAATGAAGAGGGGAGAGAGAGAAAGTAGTATAATGAAGAGGGAGAGAGAAAGTAGTATAATGAAGAGGGGAGAGAAAATAGTATAATGAAGAGGGGAGAGAGAGAGTAGTATAATGAAGAGGGGAGAGAAAATAGTATAATGAAGAGGGGAGAGAGAAAGTAGTATAATGAAGAGGGGAGAGAAAGTAGTATAATGAAGAGGGGAGAGAAAATAGTATAATGAAGAGGGGAGAGAGAGAGTAGTATAATGAAGAGGGGAGAGAAAATAGTATAATGAAGAGGGAGAGAGAAAGTAGTATAATGAAGAGGGGAGAGAGAGAGTAGTATAATGAAGAGGGGAGAGAGAAAGTAGTATAATGAAGAGGGGAGAGAAAGTAGTATAATGAAGAGGGAGACAGAAAGTAGTATAATGAAGAGGGGAGAGAAAGTAGTATAATGAAGAGGGAGAGAGAAAGTAGTATAATGAAGAGGGGAGCGAGAAAGTAGTATAATGAAGAGGGGAGAGAGAATGTAGTATAATGAAGAGGGGAGAGAGAATGTAGTATAATGAAGAGGGAGAGAGAAAGTAGTAGTATAATGAAGAGGGAGAGAGAAAGTAGTATAATGAAGAGGGGAGAGAGAAAGTAGTATAATGAAGAGGGAGAGAGAAAGTAGTATAATGAAGGGAGGGAGAGAGAGAAAGTAGTATAATGAAGAGGAGAGAGAAAGTAGTATAATGAAGAGGGAGGAGAGAGAAAGTAGTATAATGAAGAGGGAGAGAGAAAGTAGTATAATGAAGAGGGGAGAGAGAAGTAGTATAATGAAGAGGGGAGAGAGAGAGTAGTATAATGAAGGGGAGAGAGAAAGTAGTATAATGAAGAGGGGAGAGAGAAAGTAGTATAATGAAGAGGGAGAGAGAAAGTAGTATAATGAAGAGGAGAGAGAAAGTAGTATAATGAAGAGGGAGAGAGAGTAGTATAATGAAGAGGGAGATAATAGTATAAGAAGAGGGGAGAGAGAAAGTAGTATAATGAAGAGGGGAGAGAGAAAGTAGTATAATGAAGAGGGGAGAGAGAAAGTAGTATAATGAAGAGGGGAGAGAGAAAGTAGTATAATGAAGAGGGGAGAGAGAAAGTAGTATAATGAAGAGGGGAGAGAGAAAGTAGTATAATGAAGAGGGGAGAGAAGAGAGTAGTATAATGAAGAGGGAGAGAGAAAGTAGTATAATGAAGAGGGGAGAGAAAGTAGTATAATGAAGAGGGGGAGAGAGAAAGTAGTATAATGAAGAGGGAGAGAGAAAGTAGTATAATGAAGAGGGGAGAGAGAAAGTAGTATAATGAAGAGGGGAGAGAGAGAAAGTAGTATAATGAAGAGGGGAGAGAGAGAAAGTAGTATAATGAAGAGGGGGAGAGAAAGTAGTATAATGAAGAGGAGAGAGAAAGTAGTATAATGAAGAGGGGAGAGAATGTAGTATAATGAAGAGGGAGAGAGGAAGTAGTATAATGAAGAGGGGAGAGAGAAAGTAGTATAATGAAGAGGGGAGAGAGAGAGAAAGTAGTATAATGAAGAGGGGAGAGAGAAAGTAGTATAATGAAGAGGGAGAGAGAAAGTAGTATAATGAAGAGGGGAGAGAAAATAGTATAATGAAGAGGGGAGAGAGAAGTAGTATAATGAAGAGGGGAGAGAAAGTAGTATAATGAAGAGGGAGAGAGAGAAAGTAGTATAATGAAGAGGGGGAGAGAAAGTAGTATAATGAAGAGGGAGAGAAAGTAGTATAATGAAGAGGGGAGAGAAAGTAGTATAATGAAGAGGGGAGAGAGAAAGTAGTATAATGAAGAGGGAGAGAGAAAGTAGTATAATGAAGAGGGAGAGAGAGAAAGTAGTATAATGAAGAGGAGAGAGAAAGTAGTATAATGAAGATGGAGAGTAGAGAAAGTAGTATAATGAAGAGGGGAGAGAAAGTAGTATAATGAAGAGGGGAGAGAAAATAGTATAATGAAGAGGGGAGAGAGAGAGTAGTATAATGAAGAGGGGAGAGAGAAAGTAGTATAATGAAGAGGGGAGAGAGAGAAAGTAGTATAATGAAGAGGGGGAGAGAAAGTAGTATAATGAAGAGGGAGAGAGAAAGTAGTATAATGGAGAGGGGAGAGAGAAAGTAGTATAATGAAGAGGGGAGAGAGAGAAATGGGGAAGAGAGGGGAGAGAGAGAGCGAGAGGATGATAAAAGAGAGGGGGCGAGAGAGAAAAAGATGATGAAGAGAGGGTGGAGAGGATTGAGAAGGATGATGAGAGAGAGAGAAGGATGATGAAGAGAGGGGGGGAGAGAGAAGGATGATGAAGAGAGGGGGGAGAGAGAGAATAATAATGAAGAGGGGAGAGAGAGAGAATAATAATGAAGAGGGGGAGAGAGAGAGAAGGATGATGAAGAGAGGGGAGGAGAGAAAGAGAGAGAAGGATGATAAAGAGAGGGGAGAGAGAAGGATGATGAAGAGAGGGGGAGAGAAAAGAGAGAGAGAGAGAGAAGGATGATAAAGAGAGGGGGAGAGAGAGAAGGATGATGAGAGAGAGAGAGAGAGAGAGAGAGAAGGATGATAAAGAGAGGGGAGAGAAATATGATGATGAGTGGATGGGGAGAGAGAGAGAAGGATGATGAAGAGAGGGGGAGAGAGAAGGATGATGAAGAGAGGGGGAGAGAGAGGAGGATGAAGAGATGGGGAGAGAGAGAAGGATGATGAAGAGAGGGGGAGAGAGAGAAGGATGATGAAGAGAGGGGGAGAGAGAGAAGGATGATGAAGAGAGGGGGAGAGAGAGAAGGATGATGAAGAGAGGGGGAGAGAGAAGGATGATGAAGAGAGGGGGAGAGAGAAGGATGATGAAGAGATGGGGAGAGAGAGCGAGAATGATGAAGAGGGGGGGAGAGAGAGAAGGATGATGTAGAGGGGGGAGGGAGAGAAGGATGATGAATTGTATTTTATTTATTTAATTGAACTAGGCAAGTCAGTTAAGAACAAATTCTTATTGACAATGACGGCCTACCAGAAGGCAAAAGGCCTCCTGCGAGGACAGGGGCTGGGGTAAAAAATGTCAAATAAAATAAAAATATAGGACAATACACATATAACATCAAGAGAGACATCACAACACTATATAAAGAGAGACCTAAGACCACAACATAGCATGGCAGCAACACATGAAAACATAGCATGGTAGCAACACAACATGATCACAACATGGCAGCAGCACAACGTGGAAGCAGCAAAAACATGGTACAAACATAATTGGGCACAGACAACAGCACAAAGGGCAAGAAGGTAGAGACAACAATACATCATGCGAAGCAGCCACAACTGTCTGTAAGAGTGTCCATGACTGAGTCTTTGTATAAAGAGATGGAGATTGAGTGTTTGAGTGTTTTTTGCAGCTCGTTCCAGTCGCTAGCTGCAGCGAACTGAAAAGAGGAGCGAACCAGGGATGTGTGTGCTTTGGGGACAGAATGTGACTGGCAGAACGGGTGTTGTATGTCCAGGATGAGGGCTGCAGTAGGTATCTCAAATCAAATAAAATGTTATTTGTCACACGTGCCGAATACAGCAGGTGTAGACCTTACAGTGAAATGCTTACTTACAATGCAACAATGCAGTTTTAAGAAATTACCCCCCCCCAAAAAAAGTTTGAGGTAAGAAAAACAAATACTTAAAGAGCAGCAGTAAATAACAATAGTGGGGCTATATACAGGGGGTACCGGTACAGAGTCAATGTGTCAATGTGCGGGGGCACCGGTGTCGAGGTAATTGAGGTAATTATGTACATGTGAGTAGAGTTATTTAAGTGGCTATGCATCGATAATAACAGAGAATAGCAGCAGTGTGTGTGTGGTGGAGGGGGGCAATGCAAATAGTCTGGGTAGCCAATGCAAATAGTCTGGGTAGCCATTTGATTAGCTGTTCAGGAGTCTTATGGCTTGGGGGGTAGAAGCTGTTTAGAAGCCTCTTGGACCTAGACTTGGTCCTCCGGTAGAGCTTGCCGAACGGTAACAGGTAGAACAGTCTATGAGTAGGGTGGCTGGAGTCTTTGACAATTTGTAGGGCCTTCCTCTGACACCGCCTGGTATAGAGGTCCTGGATGGCAGGAAGCTTGACCCTGGTGATGTACTGGGCCGTTCGCACTCAGATCGGGGGAAATGCGGCCTAAGAGGGTTTTATAAATAAGCATCAACCAGTGGATCTTGCGACCGGTAAACCACGATGACCAGTTTACAGAGTAGTATAGAGTGCAGTGATGTGTCCTATAAGGAGCATTGGTGACAAATCTGATGGCCGAATGGTAAAGAACATCTAGCCGCTCGAGAGCACCATTATCTCCTGATCTATAAATGATGTCTCCGTAATCTATCATGAGTAGGATGGTCATCTGAATCAGGTTTAGTTTGGTAGCTGGGGTGAAAGAGGAGCGATTATGATAGAGGATGACCAATAGAGGCAACTTAAAGGCATACTCGCAAGTACTTGTATGAGGAGACTACCTCAAGCTCTAAACCCTCTGAGGTAGTAATCACACTGGTGGGGAGAAGGGCATTTCTCTTACCAAACCACATGACCTTTGTTTTGGAGGTGTTCAGAACAAGGTTAAGGGCATAGAAAGCTTGTTGGACACGTAGAAAGCTTTGTTGTAGAGCGTTCAACACAAAATCTGGGGAGGGGCCAACTGAGTATAAGACCTTATCATCTGAATATAAATGGATGATAGAGCTTCCTACTGCTTGAGCTATGTTGTTGATGTAATTTGAGAAGAGCGTGGGGCCTAGGGTTGAGCCTTGGGGTGCTCCCTAGGTGACACTCAGTGTCTGAGACAGCAGATGTTCTGACTTTATGCACTGCCCTCTTTGAGGGAGGTAGTTAGCGAACAAGGCCAAAGACCCCTCAGAGACACCAATACTCCTTAGCCGGCCCACAAGGATGGAATGGTCTACAGTATCAAAAGCTTTGTCAATAAAAATAGCAGCACAACATTGCTTAGAATGAAGGGAAATGGTGACATCATTTATAACCTTTATGGTTGCAGTGACACATCCATAGCCTGAACGGAAACCAGATTTCATATCCGAGATAATACTGAGATAATACTATAGACATCAAGAAAGCCAGTCAGTTGATTATTGACAAGTTTTTACAACACTTTTAATAAACAGGGCAAAATAGAAATTGGCCTATAACAATTAGAATCAATTTGATCTCCCCCTTTAAATAAAGGACGCACCGTGGCTGCCTTCCAAGCAATGGGAACCTCCTCGGTGACGAAAGACAAGTTTAAAAGGTCAGAGATAGGCTTTGTGATGATCCTGACTTTAATGAAGTGGTGATTAAAGAGCTCAGCCATGTGCTTCTTGTCAGTAACAACCACATCATCACTTTAAGGGACATGGGCAGCCGTGAGGAGGAGGGTTTATTGTCCAGGTCTTTAACCATTTTCCAGAACGTCTTGGGGTTAGACCCACAGAGAGAACTGTTCCTTAAAGTAACTAACTTTGGCCTTCCGGATAGCCTAAGTGCACGTATTTCTAATTTGCCTGAACGAGAGCCAGACAGCCTGAGTATGCGTGTGCCGAGAGATTTGCCAAATGGAATTCTTGAGGTGGAGTAACTCTGCCAGATCACGGTCGAACCAGGGACTGAAC
This sequence comes from Oncorhynchus tshawytscha, assembly GCF_018296145.1. NCBI lineage: Eukaryota > Metazoa > Chordata > Actinopteri > Salmoniformes > Salmonidae > Oncorhynchus > Oncorhynchus tshawytscha. Next base: position 21,211,990 of record NC_056449.1, read on the forward strand.
CTGTTTTCAATTCTCATTTTCTTTATTGGCGCGTATTTGTTAACAATACTACTGAAAATATTTAAAAAAGAAAGTCCAAGCATCTTTGACAGAGGGGATCAAGCTGATTCTATACCAATTTACAGAGAGGCCAGGTCATGACAGAAGTCTTAAAGTTTTTTAGCAAGCGTCTATGACAAATCAAGACGGGTCGTTTCACTGAGCAGCCATTACGAACACATGAAGAGAGGGGAGAGAGAGAGAATGATGATAAAGAGAAAGGGGAGAAAGAGCGAGAAAGATGATGAAGATGGGGGAGAGAGAGAAGGATGATGAAGAGAAGGGGGAAGAGAGATGGTTAATGAAGAGAAGTTGGGAAGAGAAGAGGGAGGCGAGAGAGAGAAGGATGATGAAGAGGGTAGAGAGGGAAAAAGGATGATGAAGAGGAGAGAGAGAAGGATGATGAAGGGGGGGAGAAGGAAGATGAAGAGGAGGAGAGAGAGATGGATGATGAAGAAAGAGGGAGAGGGAAGGATTATGGTGAGAGGGTGGAGAGAGAAGGATGATGAAGAGAGAGAGAGAGAGCGAGAGAGAGAGGATGATGTTGAGAGGGTGGAGAGAGAGATGGATGATGAAGAGAAGGGGGACCGCAGCAGATCGTGATTCTCTTCCCTTGTCCAGGTCTGTGTTTTCCTCTGTCAACTCCTCCACTCTCTCTCTCTCTCCACTGGGCCAGGTCTGTGTTTTCCTCTGTCAACTCCTCCGCTCTCTCTCTCCACTGGGCCAGGTCTGTGTTTTCCTCTGTCAACTCCTCCTCAGGTCGCTCTCTCTCTCCACTGGGCCAGGTCTGTGTTTTCCTCTGTCAACTCCTCCGCTCTCTCTCTCCACTGGGCCAGGTCTGTGTTTTCCTCTGTCAACTCCTCCGCTCTCTCTCTCCACTGGGCCAGGTCTGTGTTTTCCTCTGTCAACTCCTCTGCTCTCTCTCTCCACTGGGCCAGGTCTGTGTTTCCCTCTGTCTTCTCTTCCGATCTGTCCTTCTCCCAGGAGTCCTCTCATCCACAACATGGCTCATTTATGACAGCCTGCTCCTCTCCTGTGACGTGTTAGGCAATCATTAGAAAGGTGTAATGTTGGAAGAATCAGAGACCCGAAAGCATTGACCTTATAGGCTGACATTCTTAGAGTCTCTGGATTAGAAACACTCTTCTGTTCTGGAAGAGTAGTCAGATAGGCAGCCATATTGTTAGAAATTGTTTACTCAGCTCTATTGTAAGGTGCCTCAAAGGAAATTATGAGTTTTTACAGCAAGATCATGATATGATTTACTTCTCTCTTGGAAAACATGAAGCGACAGAGAGGTGAAGAAAAGAAATGGGTGGAGAGAAAGACACAGGTGTCTAAAGAGATATATGAGTACCGAGCTAGGAATACCATTACATAACACGAATGACATCTGTGGCATCGACTGCATTTCTAAGGAACTGGAGGTGACATTTGAGCACAGGCTCATCATTTCAGGGACTGAAGGCAGGTGTCCATTCCTTCCCAATTCAATTTCACGCTGTCACAAACATATAAAGCACCACATTAGCCAGGTATGTAACATTGAGGGAAAATATTAGTTGCTTATTGTTTGGTGGAATCTAACACCCAACTCAAAATAACACAAAAAGAGCCCGTCTGTATTCATAGAAACACATGTAAAATGGCAAACACATATCACCTGTGCATCAATGCATCAAAACATGAATGTCAACTCTAAGTGTGGCATTCTCTCCCACTGTTTCCTCCCAAACAAATCGATATGGCCCCATTGCTAATATACTGTACATAATGCAAATGAGCCAGCGGTGCCATTGTTGTGGAGGGGGGGGTATGTCATTTCCAACAGTTAGATGCAAATCAAATGTTGCAAACCAGCAGTGAGAGAGGCCTGATGCCTTTGGTGGTGGTGGTGGTGGTGGTGGTGATGACATAGGTCATCACTCCTGACTGAAAGGGTCATGTCAATTGCATCAGAGGATGACACAATACCCGCTCTTGTCTGTAATTATGGGATTCATTAAATTGGTTTATACCTTCTGTCACACAAGCTCACGCACACACACTCTTAACAGAAAGGTGAAAACCCTACTGTTTTTTTCTAATCTTCTTTATCAAATTTGAACATCAAAACATGTTAAATCCTCTGGCTTGGTTGTCGGCGGTGGGAACACAACAAACTGTTTGGAGTTGTTGCGGCAGTAGGCACAAAGTGCAGTACAGTCGAGAAATGTCAAAGGACATTTTATTCACAGATTTTTGTGCATTCCTACAGAGGATTACAGTTTGAGACAATGCACTTGGCCCAATATTAGACTTTTGATGATTTATTTAATTAATAAGATCTATGGGCATTCCATAGCAACTGCGTTGGGGATAACACATGGCCCAACGACTGTACCTGCTAGCATGTGTCCTACGTCCAAAGCTACAGCCATATAGACGGTTCTGATTGGAGAATCGACGTTTGTGTCGCCGAACAGGGAATAAAAAACGATTCAATCCCGTTTTTAGATGGAACCTTCCCCCAAATCAAAATGGAATATGTTTTGTTCTATTGTAGTTTTGAGCACACACTATATTCTTACTACCCATCTGGGGCAACACATGTCTGTTTTGACACATTAGTTAACAACAGACAGGTGTGAGCCACAGACAGGTGTGAACCACAGACAGGTGTGAACCACAGACACGTGTGTGCGCGAAGCGGAAACAAAACATTGGCATCCATATTAGATTTTGATGTGGGGAGGGTGGGTAGCATCTAAAAACTGGATTGAATAATTTCTTGTTCCCTGCTCGGCAATGCAAACAGAGATTTTCCAATCAGAACCGTCCATGGATGTAGCTATGGCCACCATGGATTGGACCATACCTCCAACCCTACTGATACCCTGCAGATTTAAAGGTGAATATAATCACTATACCAATCAATTGTTTTTTATTTGGACATATCCTTGGCAACTACAACAAGTACTATATGTGCCAAGTCCAAAACCAAATGGCCTTTTATTACTGTTTTTTGGGGCGGCAGGTAGCCTAGAGGTTAGAGCGTTGGGCCAGTAACCGAAAGGTTGCTAAATCGAATCCCGAGCTGACAAGGTAAAAATCTGTCGTTCTGCCCCTGAACAAGGCAATTAACCGAATGTTCCTAGGCCATCATTATAAATAAGAATTTGTTATTAACTGACTTGCCTAGTTAAATAATATTTAAAAAATTAAAAATCGTATCACCTCAATCCCACCACCTAACAGAGGACTTTGTCATCGTCCCATTCATCAACACCACCAGCTCACAATGAGACCCATTGAGGTGCTCGTTCTAATCTCTCCTTCACTCTTTTATTCTCCCCCTCTCCACCCCTTGCAGGCAATAACGCTTGGAGGAAGCCATTGAGAGTTAATGAATAGGTCTAATGGGAAGGCTGAAGAAAAACACAAATGAAGTCTTTCATGGGCTTTTTATGGATCTAGGGCTAATTAATGAAAAAGGGAGGGCACCCATTGTCTCCCATCAAATCCAATCCCCTTTATTCGCCAGAGTCCCAATCACCCCTGTGCTTCAGTCGAATGTTTTAATCACTGCACCTCCAGTGCACCAGGCCAGTCCCTTAGTCAATTATTGCAATTTAATTTACCTTATTAATTATATTCGCAGCCAAAGGGGATGTAGTTTCAACTCCATCGTGAACCTGGACTTGTGTTCCATCTTTTTTTTTCTCACCCAACTATGCTTGCTTATCTCTCTCATTCTTTAGACCCGTGTTTGTATTGCATTGTACCACGGGATGGAGGTTATCTTCACAGTATGGTAATTCACAGCCTACTGCCCCGGGACGTCGCCGTAATTGAGAGGACATCTCTCTGTGGGGAGGCTTTCCCTGGTAATCCCTGTATAAAAAGAATAATAAGATCACTGATGCCCCCCATGGGAGATCAGAGGACGGACATACTGTATCCTCTGGCTGAGAGGCTGTGGCACGGCACCCCTATGTGTCTCAGTGTCTGTGCGTGCATGTTTATGTGCGTGCATGCACACACGTGTGTGACAGGCAGGGCCACCACTACTCTCTCTGTGTCTGGTCCTGTAAAGTGTAAACAACAGAAGCATACTGGACAGGTGCAATGGGCTAAGAGAATGGAGCCCACTATGTGCTGGAGCAGGACTAATAAGGCTGGGGTACTGCGATAGTGCGGTGTTGCTGTGATACATACAGGGTAAGGATGATGATGAAGGGGGGGTCATCTTGCTTCTACAGAGGCCTCCCTTCCTCCCTCTTTCTGTACCGTCCTGCTCCCCTGCCACAGCCTGTCACTTTCCCAGCGCACACGGGCAGATGGGACCTGCTTTTATGTACTAATCAAGGAGGAATTTGCTCCCTCACAGGCACGTCTCCACCCTGACCCCTGCGTCTGGTTACATTAATTATTCATCCTCAGCTAGGTGAGAGCTGCTGCCAAGGGCCGAGAGCAAAGGGACGGGAGGGAAGGAGGGGCGGGGGGGGGGACGTATACACTTCAAGCGCCAGTTCACCTCTTGGTGTCCACGATGTGTCTCCTTTCCGTCCCATAGGAGGCCCGCTTATAACATCTGGGTCAGACCTCTTGTGCCCTCTCCTCCGCTCTCATCTTTTCATACTATCATCTTCCCCTTCCTTGCTTCCCCCCCATCCTTCACTTTTTAGTGATGCCTGAGGGACACTTCAGCAGGCCACTGACATCTGAAGCAGAGCAGAGTGACTGAGTGAGGAACAGGGGGTACGGTGAAGGAGGAGGGACAAACCATTTGGGATGTTTGGTAAGGTCAGATAAAAACATTCTCTAGTTTTGTTTGATGGAACTGTTAGACTTGTTTTATTCCCTCTAAATTCATGTAACCGCTATTTCAAACTTCAAACCATTGTTGATGATGATTTTCAGCAACAGCAATTACAAGTATGTGATTATTTTATGGATTGAACCACGTTCTAAAATGGGGATATTTTGTCAAATCTGCTTACACAGTAGCATCTCAAAAAACCTGGAGCACCGTAGCATCTCATAAAAACCTGGAGTACTGTAGCATCTCATAAAACCTTGAGCACCCTAGCATCTCATAAAACATGGAGCAAAATAGGATCTCATAAAAACCTGGAGCACCGTAGCATCTCATAAAACCTGGAGCACCGTAGCATCTCATAAAACCTGGAGCACCGTAGCATCTCATAAAAACCTGGAGCACCGTAGCATCTCATAAATCCTGGAGCACCCTAGCATCTCATAAAACCTTGAGCACCGTAGAATCTCATAAAAACCTGGAGTACCGTAGCATCTCATAAAACCTGGAGCACCGTAGCATCTCATAAAAACCTGGAGCACCGTAGCATCTCATAAAACCTGGAGCACCCTAGCATCTCATAAAACCTTGAGCACCGTAGCATCTCATAAAAACCTGGAGCACCGTAGCATCTCATAAAACCTGGAGCACCGTAGCATCTCATAAAACCTGGAGCACCGTAGCATCTCATAAAACCTGGAGCACCGTAGCATCTCATAAAAACCTGGAGCACCGTAGCATCTCAAAAAACCTGGAGCACCGTAGCATCTCATAAAACATGGAGCAAAGTAGCATCTCATAAAACATGGAGCAAAGTAGGATCTCATTAAACCTAGCACCGTAGCATCTCAAAAAACCTGGAGCACCCTAGCATCTCATAAAACCTGGATCATCCTAGCATCTCATAAAGCCTGGATCACCCTAGCATCTCATAAAACCTGGAGCACCCTAGCATCTCATAAAACCTGGATCACCCTAGCATCTCATAAAACCTGGAGCACCGTAGCATCTCATAAAACCTGGAGCACCGTAGCATCTCATAAAACCTGGAGCACCCTAGCATCTCATAAAACCTGGAGCACCCTAGCATCTCATAAAACCTGGAGCACCCTAGCATCTCATAAAACCTGGAGGACCGTAGCATCTCATTAAACCTAGAGAAACTTAAGTTAAAGGTCCAATGTAGCCATTTTTATCTCAATTTGAAATTATTTCTGGGTAACAATTAAGTACCTTACTGTGGTTCTTTTCAATTAACATTTAAAAAAATAAACCAAAATAGCTTCTTAGCAAAGAGAAATTCCTCAATCAAGAATGTTCCTTGGACTGTGGGTGTGGTCTGAGTGGGGAGGGGAAAACTGAAAAGTAGCTGTTATTGGCACAGAGGTTTGGAACTTTCCTTTTTATTGGTCTATTACCTGATGTCACCAGGCAAGCCAAAACTTAATCCCACCAAAACAGGCTGAAATGTCCAGTAGTCCTTTCAAACAGAGCTTACACTAAAAGGGCATGATCGTAATTTTCATACACTGCTCAAAAAAATGAAGGGAACACTAAAATAACACATTCTAGATCTGAATGAATGAAATATTCTTATTAAATACTTTTTTCTTTACAAAGTTGAATGTGCTGACAACAAAATCACACAAATATTATCAATGGAAATCAAATGTATCAACCCATGGAGGTCTGGATTTGGAGTCACACTCAAAATTAAAGTGGAAAACCACACTACAGGCTGATCCAACTTTGATGTAATATCCTTAAAATAAGTCAAAATGAGGCTTAGTACAGTGCCTTGCGAAAGTATTTGGCCCCCTTGAACTTTTGCCACATTTCAGGATTCAAACATAAAGATATAAAACTGTATTTTTTTGTGAAGAATCAACAACAAGTGGGACACAATCATGAAGTGGAACGACATTTATTGGATATTTCAAACTTTTTTAACAAATCAAAAACTGAAAAATTGGGCATGCAAAATTATTCAGCCCCCTTAAGTTAATACTTTGTAGCGCCACCTTTTGCTGCGATTACAGCAGTAAGTCGCTTGGGGTATGTCTCTATCAGTTTTGCACATCGAGAGACTGCCATTTTTTCCCATTCCTCCTTGCAAAACAGCTCGAGCACAGTGAGGTTGGATGGAGAGCATTTGTGAACAGCAGTTTTCAGTTCTTTCCACAGATTCTCGATTGGATTCAGGTCTGGACTTTGTCTTGGCCATTCTAACACCTGGATATGTTTATTTTTGAACCATTCCATTGTAGATTTTGCTTTATGTTTTGGATCATTGTCTTGTTGGAAGACAAATCTCCGTCCCAGTCTCAGGTCTTTTGCAGACTCCATCAGGTTTTCTTCCAGAATGGTCCTGTATTTGGCTCCATCCATCTTCCCATCAATTTTAACCATCTTCCCTGTCCCTGCTGAAGAAAAGCAGGCCCAAACCATGATGCTGCCACCACCATGTTTGACAGTGGGGATGGTGTGGTCAGGGTGATGAGCTGTGTTGCTTTTACGCCAAACATAACGTTTTGCATTGTTGCCAAAAAGTTCAATTTTGGTTTCATCTGACCAGAGCACCTTCTTCCACATGTTTGGTGTGTCTCCCAGGTGGCTTGTGGCAAACTTTAAACAACACTTTTTATGGATATCTTTAAGAAATGGCTTTCTTCTTGCCACTCTTCCATAAAGGCCAGATTTGTGCAATATACGACTGATTGTTGTCCTATGGACAGAGTCTCCCACCTCAGCTGTAGATCTCTGCAGTTCATCCAGAGTGATCATGGGCCTCTTGGCTGCATCTCTGATCAGTCTTCTCCTTGTATGAGCTGAAATTTTAGAGGGATGGCCAGGTCTTGGTAGATTTGCAGTGGTCTGATACTCCTTCCATTTCAATATTATCGCTTGCACAGTGCTCCTTGGGATGTTTAAAGCTTGGGAAATCTTTTTGTATCCAAATCCGGCTTTAAACTTCTTCACAACAGTATCTCGGACCTGCCTGGTGTGTTCCTTGTTCTTCATGATGCTCTCTGCGCTTTTAACGGACCTCTGAGACTATCACAGTGCAGGTGCATTTAGACTTGATTACACACAGGTGGATTGTATTTATCATCATTAGTCATTTAGGTCAACATTGGATCATTCAGAGATCCTCACTGAACTTCTGGAGAGAGTTTGCTGCACTGAAAGTAAAGGGGCTGAATAATTTTGCACGCCCAATTTTTCAGTTTTTGATTTGTTAAAAAAGTTTGAAATATCCAATAAATGTCGTTCCACTTCATGATTGTGTCCCACTTGTTGTTGATTCTTCACAAACAAATACAGTTTTATTTCTTTATGTTTGAAGCCTGAAATGTGGCAAAAGGTCGCAAAGTTCAAGGGGGCCGAATACTTTCGCAAGGCACTGTAGAGTGTGTGGCCTCCACGTGCCTGTATGACCTCCCCACAATGCCTGGGCATGCTCCTGATGAGGTGGCGGATGGTCTCCTGAGGGATCTCCTCACAGACCTGGACTAAAGCATCCGTGGCGTTGGTGGATGGAGCGAGACATGATGTCCCAGATGTGCTCAATTGGATTCAGGTCTGGGGAACAGGCGGGCCAGTCCATAGCATCAATGCCTTCCTCTTGCAGGAACTGCTGACCAACTCCATCCACATGAGGTCTAGCATTGTCTTGCATTAGGAGGAACCCAGGGCCAACCGCACCAGCATATGGTCTCACAAGGGGTCTGAGGATCTCATCTCGGTACCTAATGGCAGTCATGCTACCTCTGGCAGCAGAATGTTCTCCACGGCGTCTCCAGACTCTGTCACGTGCTCAGTGTGAACCTGCTTTCATCTGTGAAGAGCACAGGGCGCCAGTGGCGGATTTGCTAATCTTGGTGTTCTCTGGCAAATGCCAAACGTCCTGCACGGTGTTGGGCTGTAAGCACAACCTCCACCTGTGGACGTCGGGCCCTCATACCACCCGCATGGAGTCTGTTTCTGACCGTTTGAGCAGACACATGCACATTTGTGGCCTGCTGGAGGTCATTTTACAGGGCTCTGGCAGTGCTCCTCCTGCTCCTCCTTGCACAAAGGTGGAGGTAGCGGTCCTGCTGCTGGGTTGTTGCCCTCCTACGGCCTCCTCCACGTCTCCTGATGTACTGGCCTGTCTCCTGGTAGCGCCTCCATGCTCTGGACACTACGCTGACAGACACAGCAAACCTTCTTGCCACAGCTCGCATTGATGTGCCATCCTGGATGAGCTGCACTACCTGAGCCACTTGTGTGGGTTGTAGACTCCGTTTCATGCTACCACTAGAGTGAAAGCACCGCCAGCATTCAAAAGTGACCAAAACATCAGCCAGGAAGCATAGGAACTGAGAAGTGGTCTGTGGTTACCACCTGCAGAACCACTCCTTTATTGGGGGTGTCTTGCTAATTTATTGTCAATCAGTGTTGCTTCCTAAGTGGACAGTTTGATTTCACAGAAGTGTGATCGACTTGGAGTTACATTGTGTTGATTAAGTGTTCCCTTGATTTTTTTGAGCAGTGTATATATAAAACAGAGGTGAAATCAAGCGTTTGACTGTTTTGGGCCTCTAAAAACTGTCTATCTGTGTAACTTCATATCTATTCACTCCAAAAAAAGGTTACAAGAGGAGAGAGACAGCTTTAATTTGGTGGTGTTGAAGACCGCATGCGTGATGGCATGCATGATGGCATGCGTGATGGCCTGAGGTGGCCCACTTATGATAGGAACAGTGACAAAGGGACATGGGGACAGAAAGATGGCCCCCTGCATGCTGCATAGCCTCTACTTTAACTTTCCTAACATCCTAGAATACTGTGGTGCTGCTAACACCAGCACGTTACTTGTGGGAGACATGTTAGCCATACAAAAAACAGTGTGTGTCAGCGAGCCGGGGGATCTCTTATTCATGTGCCATACTGTGTTCACAGATTTCACACAGCCCACGCCGCCACTGTTCACTCCCTACTCATCTAGAGGCCATTTTAAAAGCTAAATGATAAAAGCTAAATGGATCCTTCTACTTTCGCATCACAAAAGAGAAAACAGAATGCATTTACAGAGGTATTCACAGGACAAAGTCATATGAGCTACCTGTATAGGTTGCTAAATGCTAGGTTAGCTATGCTAATCGCACATTGTACTCATATTAGCGAGGGTAATCCATTTAGGTTCACCCATCAATCTCACTCAGATCATTAGAAGGCTATTTCCATTTAGCCCATTATTTGCACGAGTAAGATTTAACTCCAAATAGAGGCACACATTTTCTCTGGGTGGATTTCAGAACAATAAGAAGCAGATGGGCATTACATGCAAATGCATCATTAGATCTAAAAAAACACATTGTCTGTCAGATCCATGAATGACAGGGAGAATTCGTAAAGGCATCAAGCAGATCTAATGGCCTACTCAGACACCCTCCAACTTTGTCAGAGTTTTCAATTGATCCATTATTAGAAGGAAAATCTGTCATATTTACTAATCGTCATTTTATATAATCTTACCCATTCTTACGTAAATTCAGGATTGTAGCTTTAATGTGTTTATCAGGGAATTTGGACGCCCTTCTCCTCACATTAATAGTTGGAAATAGGAGAGTACGGCACGCTCTGCCGAGCATCCATCCACGAAGCGATGACTTTCAGCTACCTTGCACAAGGTGGGCAAACCAGTGGGGAGCAAGCAGCCATTATGGGCAATGTTGTGGTTCATTTGAGTGCCGTACACTGTGCAGGAAAACATGATCTTTCCAAGTGGCCAGGGGATTCAGCACAGCAGGGTCGCTGGGGAGAAGTTGTCCGTAAATTACAGACTAATTACAGCTTGTACTGAGCTGGAATCTAGCCTGGGCCCAACCCACTACTATTTTCCTCTGTGAAAATGGGAGCACTCCTCCTAAGCACAGCAGCCATATGCAGCACAGTAGATCAACAGAGATGCAGCTCAATGTAGTTCAAGCTGTAGTGAAACATTAACCTAATGCTCAAATACTGGACACGGTAAAAAATATCCATGAACACAATATGTGTATAAAGGATAGACGTGTTATACTGAATAATGAGTGACTGACATAGATTCATGACTTCAGAAATACTTTCCATTGGTCATTATATAACGTGTCCAATAATTGGTCATAAAAATGTGATAAAATCTTTTAAGTTGAGATCATCATTTAAGTGTGATGCAACTCCCCGGTCACCAAGACAACATTCTGCAAGTGTGATGCAACTCACCGGTCACCAAGACAACATTCTGCAAGTGTGATGCAACTCACCGGTCACCAAGACAACATTCTGCAAGTGTGATGCAACTCGCCGGTCACCCAGACAACATGCTGTAAGTGTGATGCAACTCACCGGTCACCAAGACAACATTCTGCAAGTGTGATGCAACTCACCGGTCACCCAGACAACATGCTGTAAGTGTGAATCAACTCCCCGGTCACCTAGACAACATTCTGTAAGTGTGATGCAACTCCCCGCTCACCCAGACAACGTGCTGTAAGTGTGATGCAACTCCCGGTCACCCAGACAACATGCTGTAAGTGTGATGCAACTCCCGGTCACCCAGACAACGTGCTGTAAGTGTGATGCAACTCCCGGTCACCCGGACAACATCCTGTAAGTGTGATAAAACTCCCGGTCACCCAGACAACATTCTGTAAGTGTGATGCAACTCCCAGGTCACCCAGACAACATGCTGTAAGTGTGATGCAACTCCCCGGTCACCCAGACAACATGCTGTAAGTGTGATGCAACTCCCCAGGCACCCAGACAACATGTTGTAAGTGTGATGCAACTCCCCGGTCACCCGGACAACATCCTGTAAGTGTGATAAAACTCCCCGGTCACCCAGACAACATGCTGTAAGTGTGATGCAGCTCCCCGGTCACCCAGACAACATGGTGTAAGTGTGATACAACATCCCCGGTCACCCAGACAACATGCTGTAAGTGTGATACAACTCCCCGGTCAACCAGACAAGATGCTGTAAGTGTGATATAACTTCCCGGGTCACCCGGACAAAATTCTGTAAGTGTGATGCAACTCCATGGTCACCCAGGTTTCTCAGACCAAAAAACAACAACAAAAACGGTTTGTGTAGCCTTGAGAACCCAAGTTGAAGTCGGAAGTTTACATACACTTTAGCCAAATACATCTAAACTCCGTTTTTCACAATTCCTGACATTTAATCCAAGTAGAAATTCCCTGGTTTAGGTCAGTTAGGATCACCACTTTATTTTAAGAATGTGAAATGTCAGAATAACAGTAGAGAGAATTATTTATTTTAGTTTCATCACATTCCCAGTGGGTCAGAAAATTACAGACACTCAATTAGTATTCGGCAGCATTGCCTTTAAATTGTTTAACTTGGGTCAAACGTTACGGGGAGCCTTCCACAAGCTTCCCAGAATAAGTTGGGTGAATTTTGACCCATTCCTCCTGACAGAGCTGGTGTAACTGAGTCAGGTTTGTAGGACTCCTTGCACACACATGCTTTTTCAGTCCTGACCACAAATTGTCTTTGGGATTGAGGTCAGGGCGTTGTGATGGCCACTCCAATACCTTGACTTTGTTGTCCTTAAGCCATTTTGCCACAACTTTGGATCTATGCTTGGGGTCATTGTCCATTTGGAAGACCATTTTTGCGACCAAGCTTTAACTTCCTGACTGATATCTTGAGATGTTGCTTCAATATATCGATATCATTTTCCTTCCTTCAATGTCATCTATTTTGTGAAGTGCACCTGTCCCTCCTGCAGCAAAGCACCCCCACAACATGATGCTGCCACCCCCGGGCTTCACGGTTGGAATGGTGTTCTTCGGCTTGCAAGTGTCCCCCTTTTTCCTCCAAACATAACGGTAATTATGGCCAAACAGTTCTATTTTTGTTTCATCAGACCAGAGGACATTTCTCCAAAAAGTACGATCTTTGTCCCCATGTGCAGTTGCAAACCGTAGTCTTTTTTTATGCGGTTTTGGAGCAGTGGCTTCTTCCTTGCTGAGCGGCTTTTCAGGTCTTCACATGGTCCTTGCTGTTGTTCTGGGATCGATTTGCACTTTTCGCACCAAAGTGCGTTCACCTCTAGGCGACAGAACGCGTCTCCTTCCTGAGAGATATGACGGCTATGTGGTCCTGTGGTGTTTATACTTGCGTACTATTGTTTGTACAGATGAATGTGGTACCTTCAGGCATTTGGAAATTGCTCCCAAAGATGAACCAGACTTGTGGAGATCTACAATTTATTTTCTGAGGTCTTGGCTGATTTCTTTAGATTTTCCCATGATGTCAAGCAAAGAGGCACTGAGTTTGAAGGTTAGCCTTGAAAACATTCACAGGTACACCTCCAATTGACTCAGATTATGTCAATTAGCCTATCAGAAGCCATGTCATCATTTTCTGGAATTTTCCAAGCTGTTTAAAGGTACAGTCAATTTAGTGTATGTAAACTTCTGACCCACTGGAATTGCGATAAAGTGAATCATAAGTTAAATAATCTGTCTGTAAACAATTGTTGGAGAAATTACTTGTCATGCACAAAGGAGATGTCCTAACCGACTTTCCAAAACTATAGTTTGTTAACAAGATATTTGGGGAGTGGTTGAAAAAAAATGAGTTTTAATGACTGTATATATACAAACTTCCGACTTCAACTGTAGATGTAAAACAGCGAAAAGAACGACCGGTATCTTGTATAACATACCTGAGTAGAAAACTATCTTTCATTAGGCGCTTCTCATGCACAACACCCAGGTCTTTGTCTTCCTAAAAAACTACATATTGTACACAGAAGACAACGAGGGCCCACAAGAGACTAACGCTGAATGGTGTTTACAAGCCTCTCTCCACCAACAGTGAGAAAGAAGCCCACAAGTAATCTGCACTGAGACAAGAGAGTGAGGGAAAGGGAAAGAGAAAGAGAGAGAGAAAGAGAGAGAGAGAGAAGGAGGGGGAGAGGCAGGAAGAGTGGAATCAATTAGGAGGGAGGGAGGGAGGGAGGGAGGGAGGGAGGGAGGGAGGGAGGGAGGGAGGGAGGGAGGGAGGGAGGGAGGGAGGGAGGGAGGGAGGGAGGGAGGGAGGGAGGGAGGGAGGGAGGGAGGGAGGGAGGGAGGGAGGGAGGGAGGGAGGGAGGGAGGGAGGGAGGAGAAAATTAAGAAACAGAGAGAAAGTTAAAGAGAGAGAAAAAAAGAATATGGTCATGTATGTCCAGTGCAGTCCAGGAGATCTGGTTCTGTTGCGCTACAGGAGCGCTGCGTGTAGGAGGGAGATGAGGCTGAGCTTCAAGATCTGACGCCCTGTATCACCCCCCGTAGTCATTCACCATCTCCCCCCACCACCTCCAGTCTAAGCAGTAGCTCTCTGTGGAACCCTTCATAGCTCAGTTACCATGGGCCATGGGCTTAGATTCCTCTTTTTTTATGTTTTCTAGTCCTTTTGTCTTGTCTGGTCTCCTCCTTTTCTCTCTTCTCTTCTCCCTGTCTTTCTTAGTTTCTCCTATTATTAACTCATGTTAAGATCATTGCCATAATTAGCTAGGTGGGCCAAAATGTGGGCCCTCAAATCATCATTAAATGATCAAAAAAGCATAGCCTACCCTGTACCTTAATGTAATCGATTGTACACAACAAACCATCTAACTTGTGATTTCACATTACAGGCCAAATAGTCTTGTAGAACTACGTCAATACATAATTCTAGCATTTAACATGTGACTCACATAGACCTACACATAGTAAACCATATGCCTATAATGACTATGGACATAATGACTAGAACATAATGCCATGATAGAACAGCAATAATTACAATAGGCAGCCATAGCCTATAACGACTAGAACAGTGGTCACCATCTTTAAAAAAAAAATTCAGATCACTTTGAGTCAAAATACAAGCTGAGTGCAATTCTCTGCTGGATGGGAGATCAGTGCACCTACAATGTATTGTGTGATATCAATTAAATTATCAATAGCCAATAGGGCCTAAGTACAGTGCCTTAAGAAAGTCTTCATACCTCTTGATTTGTCCACATTTTGATGTGTTACCTTCTGAATACAAAATGGATTAAATCGAGAGAGAAAAATACAGTATATACTGTAGGTATTCACACCCCTAAGTCAAAACTTTGTAGAATCACCGTTGGCAGCTATTACAGCTGTGAGTGAGTCTTACATGTCAGTTGAGTCACAGTAATCTCCTCTTATGCACTCTGGACATGTGTTAGTAGTTCCCAACTCACTAATGATCATCAGGTGGATAATGGCCTGGTACTCAGGGCTCTATTGTCCCTCTAACCACTGACATCAAGGCAAATGGAATGGAAAATCACATCAAACACTTATCATCAAAACATTATCTTGCTTTAAAAACTCACCTCACTGTGAATTGAAGAAAGAAGTTCAACAACAGGTTTAAACTGAGTGGAAAATGTGGTCTTTGTGGATGATGTTTCAAAGACTAACACAACGAAATGGACAGTGATGATCAATTCAAAACACACATACGCATATTAGAACTCATGCATAGGCACACAAAACAACGTAATTAAAAATATTATTGTGCTGTTATACAATACATAGCCAACCACATAATACACATGGCAGAAAAACATTAAAAACATGATTTTAGATATCTTTGGTAGATAATTGGTCTTGTCTAAATTAAACAAATTCAGAGTTAGCCTACAATTATAGTGCATTTGTATTTGAATAGCCTAGTAATAGTGCATTTAAAAAAATATTTTCATAATTAATAGGCAGACAAATTTACCTTCAGCTACAGAATATCTCACCACCGTGAGTTTCCAGCTCCTCCCCTCTCTCCTTCAGTCCTTTCTCCAGCGTGCAGAGAAAGGGGCTGTCAACAGTTTCATGAAATATGTTACTATCGATGTTCCCAAACAGATTTAACTTGGTCTCCCAAATTAAGCACTGGTTAGCTCCAGGAACAGGGTTGGAGAGCCCAAGGCATACAGAGTTTGGGTGGAATATCACCTGTTAAGCAGCGAAATAACCGGAGTAGTCTACTTGACATGAGTGAAACGAATGGTTGGATAGTGGCCTGCATTCGCTATTTGAGTGCATACGAATGACATGCCTTTTTTCACCTGCCCCTGTTCCTGCCCATTTGGTAATGGGCCATTCTAAATTGAAACTAATTTCACAATTTAGAAAAGACTAGATTAAATTGAGAATAGTCTGATGGGTGAAAATATGATGAGAGAACAGCGTGTGCAGCCTGTGGCAAGGAAGCAGCCTGAGGCAACCATTTATTGCGACTTTCTCAAATCATAAATAGCCTACAGTATAGTCGCATCATGCAGCCCATATATCTTTCGCTTTCTAAGGCATTCTATGGTTTGTATCATTCACAACTAAAGTTCCCAAATAACTCTAAATCGAGCATATACTGTAGGACCTGTTTCAAATGATCACATTTATGCCAAACACAGACACTTCATATGTGCACTCGCTCTGGAATGGGAAAAAAAATGTATTCAGCTAAGTTCAAATATATTCTTCTTAATATAAAATCATATAATTTAAAATAATGGCATGAGACTTATAAGCATATCTTGTCAGCTAAATGAACAAGCCTACAGCCTATGACATGGCGCAAAGACAGATAATGTACACTGGGCCAACTCATATTCTGTTCTTCAAAAATACATTTTCTTCATATCATGTTTCGTTAGACAAGCCTAAAATAAATAATGGATTTGTGATGGTGTACGTACAGTGGGGAGAACAAGTATTTGATACACTGCCGATTTTGCAGGTTTTCCCACTTACAAAGCATGTAGAGGTCTATAATTTTTATCATATGTACACTTCAACTGTGAGAGACGGAATCTAAAACAAAAATCCAGAAAATCACATTGTATGATTTTTAAGTAATTCATTTGCATTTTATTGTTCCAAAGGCCCACATCAGCAGCTTGTTTGCGGCTTGTATGCGAGATGCTAAACATGTTTATGTTAATTAACGGTAAATTACTGTGAGACCGGCAGTCTTTTGTATAAAAATGTCATGATCACAACAGCCCTAGCTGTGAGTCTTTCTGCATAGGTCTTTAAGAGCTTTCCACACCTGGATTGTGCATCATTTGCCCATTTTATTTTAAAAATTCCTCAAGCTCTGTCAAATTAGTTGCTGATCGTTGATAGACAACCATTTTCAGGTCTTGCCATAGATTTTCAAGTAGATTTAAGTAAACTGAACTGTAATCTGGAACTCGGCCACTCAGAACCATTCACTGTCTTCTTGGTAAGCAACTCCAAAGTAGATTTGTCCTTGTCCTTAGGTTATTGTCCTGCAAGGTGAATTCATCTCCCAGTGTCTGGTGGAAAGCAGAATGAACCAAGTTTTCCTCTATGATTTTGCCTGTGCTTAGCTCCGTTCTGTTTATTTAAAAAAAGTATTCACACTCCTTGACTTTTCCACATTTTGTTGTGTTACAGCCTAAATTTAAAGTTGATTACATTGAGATTTTGTGTCACTGGCCTACACATGATGTAAAAGTGGAATCTTTTTTTTTAGACATTTTTACTAATTGATGAAAAATGAAAAGCTTAAATGTCTTGAGTCAATAAGTATTCAACCCCTTTGTTATGGCCAACCTAAATTAGTTCAGGAGTAAAAATGTTCTTAACAAGTCACATAATAACGTGCATGGACTCTGTGTGCAATAATAGGGTTTAACATGATTTCTGAATGACTACCTCATCCCTGTACCCCACATACAATTATCTGTAAGGTCCCTCAGTCGACGACTGAATTTCAAACTCAGATTCAACCAAAAAGACCAGGAAGGTTTTCCAATGCCTCGCAAAGAACGGCACCTATTGGTAGATGGGTAAAAATAATAACAGAACGGACATTGAATATCCCTTTGAGCATGGGGAAGTTATTAATTACACTTTGTTAGTTAATTAACCAGTCACTACAAAGATACATGCGTCCTTCCTAACTCAGTTGCCGGAGAGGAAGAAAACCACTCAGGGATTTCACCACTTTAAAACAGTTACAGAGTTTAATGGCTGTGACAGGAGAAATCTGAGGATGGATCAACAACATTGCAGTTACTCCACAATGCTAACCTAAATGACAGAATTAAAAGAAGGTGGCCTTTACAGAATAGAAATATTCCAAAACAAAAGTAAAACTGAAAAAATGTGGCTAAGAAATGTACTTTATGTCCTGAATACAAAGTGTTAATTCTGGGGAAAATCCAACACAACACTGAGTACCACTCTTTATAAGGTATTTAAAAGTATGGTGGTGGCTGCATAATGTTATGGGTATGCTTGTCATCGGCAAGAAGGAGGAAGATTTTTAGGATAGAATTAAACAGAATAGAGCTAAGCACATGCAAAATCATAGAGGAAAACCTGGTTCAGTCTGCTTTCCAAAAGGCACTGGGGCATACAAATTCACCTTTCACCTATATTTTCCCAAAAAATCTAGAAACATGTTTTCACTATGTCATTATGGGGTATTGTGTGTAGATGGGCGAGGAAAAATGTATATTTCATACATTTTGAATTCAGGCTGGAACACAACATGTGGAATACGTCGAGGGGGTATGAATACTTTCTGAAGGCACTGATTTTCTCCATGTAGGCCAACTACACATCCGGCGTAGCCCGAGATGACCGCCTCGCTTCGCGTTCTTAGGAAACTATGCAGTATTTCGTTTTTTTTATGTATTATTTCTGCCACTGTTACCCCAGGAAATCTTAAGTCTTATTACATACAGCTGGGAGGAACTATTGTATATAAGAGCAACGTCAACTTACCAACATTATGACCAGGAATACGACTTTCCCGATGCGGATCCTCTGGTCAACCACCCAGGACAATGGATCCGATCCCAGCAGGCGACCCAAAACAACGGCACTGCAGAAGGGGCAGACGGAGCGGTCTTCTGGTCAGGCTCCGTAGACGGGCACATCACAATTATACTACTTGCCAATGTCCAGTCTCTTGACAACAAGGTAGATGAAATCTGAGCAAGTGTTGCCTTCCAGAGAGACATCAGAGTTTGGAACATTCTCTGCTTCAAGGAAACATGGCTCACTCGGGATACGTTATGAGAGTCGGTACAGCCGCCTGATCTTCTTCACACATCAGAAGGTCAGGGGTGTATGCCTTATGATTAACGAGTCGTGGTATAACCATAACAACATACTCAAGTCCTTTTGTTCACCTGACCTAGAATTCCTTACAATCAAATGCCGACCGCATTATCTACCAAGAGAATTCTCTTCGATTATAATCACAGTCGTGTATATCTTCCACCAAGCAGACACCTCGACGGCCCTGAAAGAACTTCATTTGACTCTATGTAAACTGGAAACCACATATCCCAAGGCTGCATTTATTGTAGCTGGGGATTTTAACAAGGCTAATTTGAAAACAAGGTTCCCTAAATTCTATCAGCATATCGAATGCGTGACCCAGGCTGGCAAAATCCTGGATCATTGTTACTCTAACTTCCGCGACGTATGCAAAAACCTCCCTCGCCCTAGTTTCGGCAAATCTGAACATGACTCCATTTTGTTGCTCCCAGCCTAGAGACAGAAACTTAAACAAGAAATGCCCGTGCTCAGGTCTGTTCAACGCTGGTCCGACCAATCTGATTCCACGCTTCAAGATTGCTTCGATCAAGTGGACTGGGATATGTTCCGGATAGGGTCGAACAACAACATTGATGCTGATTCGGTCAGCGAAGTGCATTATTAGCAAGTGCATCGGTGATGTTGTACCCACAGCGACTATTAAAACCTTCCCCAACCAGAAACCGTGGATTGATGTCAGCATTTATTTATTTATTTTATTTTTATTTTACCCCCAATTTCGTGGTATCCAATTGTTAGTAATTACTATCTTGTCTCATCGCTACAACTCCCGAAAGGGCTCGGGAGAGACGAAGGTCGAAAGCCATGCATCCTCCGAAACACAACCCAACCAAGCCGCACTGCTTCTTAACACAGCGCGCATCCAACCCGGAAGCCAGCAGCACCAATGTGTCGGAGGAAACACCATGCACCTGGCTACCTTGGTTAGCGTGCACTGCGCCCGGCCCGCCACAGGAGTTGCTGGTGCGCGATGAGACAAGGATATCCCTACCGGTCAAACCCTCCCTAACCCGGACGGCGCTAGGCCAATTGTGCGTCGCCCCACGGACCTCCCGGGCGCGGCCGGTTGTGACAGAGCCTGGGCGCGAACCCAGAATCTCTGGTGGCACAGCTAGCGCTGCGATGCAGTGCCCTAGACCACTGCGCCACCCGGGAGGCCCTGATGGCAGCATTTGCCCAAAACTGAAAGTGCGATCCACTGCTTTTAATCAGGGCAAGGCGACCGGAATACAAACAGTGTAGCTATTCCCTCTGCAGGGCAATCAAACAGGCTAAGCGTCAGTTTAGAGACAAAGTAGAGTCGCAATTCAACGGCTCAGACTCGAGAGGTATGTGGCAGGGTCTACAGTCAATCACAGACTACAGAAAGAAAACCAGCCCCGTCGCGGACCCCGTTGTCTTGCTCCCAGACAAAATAAACAACTTCCTTGCTCGCTTTGAGGACAATACAGTGCCACTGACACAGCCCACTATCAAAACCTGCGGGCTCTCCTTTACCGCAGTCAACGTGAGAAAAACATTTAAACGTGTTAACCTTCGCAAGGCTACCGGCCCAGACGGCATCCCTAGCCGCATCCTCAGAGCATGCGCAGACCAGCTGGTTGGTGTGTTTATGGACATATTCAACAATCCCTATCCCAGTCTGCTGTTCCCACATGCTTCAAGAGGGCCACCATTGTTCCTGTTCCCAAGAAAGCTAAGGTAACGGAGCTAAATGACTATCGCCCCATAGCACTCACTTCTGTCATCATGAAGTGCTTTCAGAGACTAGTCAAGGACCATATCACCTCCACCCTACCTGACACCCTAGACCCACTCCGATTTACTTACCGACCTATAGGTCCACAAACGACACAATCGCAATCACACTGCCCTAACCCATCTGAACAAGAGGAATACCTATAAAAGAATGCTGTTCATCAACTACAGCTCAGCATTTAACACCATAGTACCATAGACCCTGAGACCCTGGGTCTCGACCCCACCCTGTGCAACTGGGTACTGGACTTTCTGGCGGGACGCCCCCAGGTGGTGAGGGTAGGAAACAACATCTCCACCCCGCTGATCCTCAACAGTGGGGCCCCACAAGGGTGTGTTCTCAGCCCTCTCCTGTACTCCCTGTTCACTCATGACTGCGTGGCCATGCACGCCTCCAACTCAATCATCAAGTTTGCTGACGACACTATAGTGGTAGGCTTGATAACCAACAACAACGAGATGGCCTACAGGGAGGAGGTGAGGGCCCTTGGAGTGTGTTGTCAGGAAAATAACCTCCCACTCAACGTCAACAAAACAAAGGAGATGATCGTGTCCACATCCTATCCACATCGACGGGACAGTAGTGGAGAAGGTGGAAAGTCTTAAGTTCATTGGCGTACACATCACGGACAAACTGAAATGGTCCACCCACACAGACAGCGTGGTGTAGAAGGCACAACAGCACCTCTTCACCCTCAGGAGGCTGAAGAAATTTGGCTTGTCACCAAAAACACTCACAAACTTTTACAGATGCACAGTCGAGAGCATCCTGTCACGCTGTATCACCGCCTGATATGGCAACTGCACCACCTACAACTGCAGGGCTCTCCAAGGGAGGTGCGGTCAGCACAACACATCAACAGGGGGCAAACTACCTGCCCTCCAGGACACCTACAACACCCGATGTCACAGGAAGGCCAAAAACAACATCAAGGACAACAATCCCCCAAGCCACTGCTTGTTCACCCCGCTATCATCCTGAAGGCGAGGTTAGTACAGGTGCAAAGCTGGGACCGAGACACTGAAAAACAGCTTCTATCTCAAGGCCATCAGACTGTTAAACAGCCATCACTAACATTGAGTGGCTGCTGCCAACATACTGACTCAAATCTCTAGCCACTTAATAATTAAAAATTGGATGTAATAAATGTACATCACAAGTCACTTTAAACAATGCCACTTTATATAATGTTTACATACCCTACATTACTCATCTCATATGTATAAACTGTACATTATACCATCTACTGCACCTTGCCTATGCCGCTCGGCCATCGCTCATCCATATATTTATATATACATATTCTTATTTATTCCTTTACACTTGTGTGTACAAGGTAGTTGTTGTGAAATTGTTAGATTACTTGTTAGATATTACTGCACGGTCGGAACTAGAAGCACAAGCATTTCGCTACACTCGCATTAACACCTGCTAACCATGTGTATGTGACAAATAAAATTTGATTTGATTTGATTTTTTAAACTCATTATAATTAATTCCCTTATATTTCAAAACTCGAGTCTCAAGCTAGGCTAAATGATAACACTAGTCAGAGGTCAGTTGTTATAACTTTTTACTTGCAAGGTACATCGGCGCATAAATTGAAATAACTTGTAAGTTTTTTTCACAGGACTGATGTTCATGTCTCAGTGGAAGGAGGGAGTGAGAGCGAGGAGTGTTTCATGATTTCTGAAAGTGTTGAATAAAAACAGCGTCGTGGTGCTGATCATTATCTCTGAATGTACTGAAACTGATTGATATAGACGGAGACTGGAGGCCCTTCATGGTGAAATCCCTGATATCAAATAACTTCGCAAATTCTCCAACATCCTCTTCTATTCACAGCCTCTTGAAAAGGTTTTACATAATCAAGCATCATTCAAATTCATTACATAGGCCTAAATGAAATAGATTTCATGTACAGCACTAGATTTTATGTAAGATGTCCCTGAGTGTTCTGAATGGCATCTGACAAATAAAATGTATTATTGTCAATATTCAGTATATCCCTTTTGTTGTCCAACCCCCTCCCTACTGCTTGCTATAAATTATATCTGATGGTGTATGCATGTTCAGGCCAATGCTTGTCTTGGACTGAAATAGGTGCCGGTACTCCTTTTGGGTGACGGTACCATTTATATTTATGTGCAGTAGCTCTTATAATTCTTCAGGAGGTGCAGGAACTCAGGCAGAAGATAAAATTGAGGTGCTGGCAATCATTTCCGGTGAGGAAATGGCCTGTGGAATCCCTTGGGAAACCCAACTACCGAACCCTCTAATGATGGGATTTATAAATAAATTATCTGGGCTCCCGAAAGGACTGAGGACTCTATAATATATAAACAACTTTTGGAAAGCTCATATTCTGAGCTAGCTATTAAAAAAGTATGGTCCACAGATCTAATTGAATCTGAACAACCCTTTAACTGGAACAGAATATGGAAAAATATGACTTTGCCATCCCATAATCCAAACCATCAGCTTATGCATGTTAAGTTTTTAACAACAAGGAAACATTTAATGATGAAATGTGCCCTAACTCCCAACTGTTCACTGTGTCCCCTAAATCAGGTAGGCACATTCCTTCATATGTTGTGGGATTGCCCTGCAGTTAAATCCTTCTGGGGGACAAGTTACAAAATGTATTTTGAAGTGTCAGAACTTAAATAAATATTCAATGCTTTGCATCAAATTTCTACAAGCATGTTAAATGTGCAACCAAAGGGGATAAAAAATCTAGACCACCTTTACTCCACACAGAGACACTCTCCCTCACCCTCCATTTGGCAAATCTGACCATAATTATATCCCCCTGAATCTTGCTTACAACCAAAAACTAAAGCATGAAGCGACTTGATCAATAAAAAAGTGGTCAGAGGAAGCAGATGCTCGTCGGATGTGGCAGGGCTTGCAAACTATTACAGACTACAAGCACAGCCGAGAGCTGCCCAGTGACACGAGCATATCAGATGAGCTAAATTACTTCTTTGCTCGCTTCGAGGCAAGTAACACTGAAGCATGCATGAGAGCATCAGCTGTTCCAGACGACTGTGTGATCAAGCTCTCCATAGCCAATGTAAGTAAGATCTTTAAACAGGTCAACATTCACAAGGCTCTAGGGCCAGATGGATTACCAGGATGTGTACATCGAGCATGCGCTGAACAACTGGCAAGTGTTTTCACTGACATTTTCAACTTGTCCCTAACGGAGTCTGTAATACCAACATGTTTCAAACAGACCACCATAGTCCCTGTGCCCAAGAACACTTAGGTAACCTGCCTAAATGACTACTGACGACACAACAGTGGTAGGCTTGATTACCAACAACGACGAGACGGCCTACAGGGAGGAGGTGAGGGCCCTCGGAGTGTGGTGTCAGGAAAATAACCTCACACTCAACGTCAACAAAACTAAGGAGATGATTGTGGACTTCAGGAAACAGCAGAGGGAACACCCCCCCATCCACATCGATGGAACAGTAGTGGAGAGGGTAGCAAGTTTTAAGTTCCTCGGCATACACATCACAGACAAACTGAATTGGTCCACTCACACAGACAGCATCGTGAGGAAGGCGCAGCAGCGCCTCTTCAACCTCAGGAGGCTGAAGAAATTCGGCTTGTCACCAAAAGCACTCACAAACTTCTACAGATGCACAATCGAGAGCATCCTGGCGGGCTGTATCACCGCCTGGTATGGCAACTGCACCGCCCTCAACCGTAAGGCTCTCCAGAGGGTAGTGAGGTCTGCACAACGCATCACCGGGAGCAAACTACCTGCCCTCCAGGACACCTACACCACCCGATGCTACAGGAAGGCCATAAAGATCATCAAGGACATCAACCACCCGAGCCACTGCCTGTTCACCCCGCTGTCATCCAGAAGGCGAGGTCAGTACAGGTGCATCAAAGCTGGGACCGAGAGACTGAAAAACAGCTTCTATCTCAAGGCCATCAGACTGTTAAACAGCCACCACTAACATTGAGTGGCTACTGCCAACACACTGTCAAAGACACTGACTCTACTCCAGCCACTTTAATCATGGGAATTGATGGGAAATGATGTAAATATATCACTAGCCACTTTAAACAATGCTACCTTATATAATGTTACTTACCCTACATTGTTCATCTCATATGCATACGTTGATACTGTACTCTATATCATCGACTGCATCCTTATGTAATACATGTATCACTAGCCACTTTAACTATGCCACTTGGTTTACATACTTATCTCATATGTATATACTGTACTCGATATCATCTACTGTATCTTGCCTATGCTGCTCTGTACCATCACTCATTCATATATCCTTATGTACATATTCTTTATCCCCTTACACTGTGTATAAGACAGTAGTTTTTTTTGGAATTGTTAGTTAGATTACTTGCTCGTTATTACTGCATTGTCGGAACTAGAAGCACAAGCATTTCACTACACTCGCATTAACATCTGCTAACCATGTGTATGTGACAAATAAAATTTGATTTGATTTGATTTGATGCTGCCTGATTCCACCAGAAAGTATGCAGGAAGGAAAATTGACATTGTTATTGCACATAAGTCTTTACAGGGAAATATAACACGTCTCTGTGCTGACACTGATGACTCGCTCTGTTGTAATGTCACAACGGTCTTGTCAGATGCAGCTGTGATGCAAATTAGCTCAACCTCCAGGTAACGTAATGACAATGCTATTCCAATGACAACACACGTCACATTGTTCCTGTGAAGAAAAATATCTTCCCTCCTTCATCTGTCCTTCTCTACACATTATTTCGGGGCCAACTTCTTGCGCTGTTTTATGACAAATGGTTTGCCTTCGATGGCAGAAGAAAAAAATATATAACTCATCGGAAAGCAACAGCTGGTAGGCTTCAGCCCTGCTGCTGGGCCGATACCGCTGGCCGAAGATACGGCTAAGGTTAATAGATAGCAGGATTTCATCCCAATGAAAGGAATATCACATTTACAGGTGACTGCTGCTATCAGGTCCGGCGCTTGACAATGGACTAAATGGTGGTGTCACTGCAGTGCGCTGACAGCCCTCCAAATATAGGGGAGGAGAGAGGGATGGAAAGGAGGAGAGAGATAGGGGTGAGGGAGTGGAGAAAGGTTGTAGCAGACACATCGGTGCCTGGGAAGACGGTGCTGCAGACACAGAACACATAAATAGCCGCTGTATAAGGGGCCCTGAGGGAGGGAGGGGCCTCAGACCAACGTCAACCAACCTCATTCCAGTAGCCCTGTCCTCTGCCTGCTCCTGTGTCTTCTCTCTCCAGGGTAGAAAATTATCATTACAATAATTCAATTGAATTGACAGGTGACCACGGCCAGGCAAGTGCTGATATTCTGTCTGGCGTCTGTGGGATTAGAGCTGGCCCAGAGTCTTCGTGGGTAATTCTTGAAGACAAATAGAAAGTCTCCCCAGACACGGCCCCCTGCGAGGCGGCAGGCAGCCGGCTCTAATTAGCAAGGGAGGTGTGAAGGAGAAATCATTACTTTATATCCACACACTGACTGCATGCCCTACATCCCCTCACAGGGGGGTTGAGGTGTGTGTGTGTGTGTGTGTGTGTGTGTGTGTGTGTGTGTGTGTGTGTGTGTGTGTGTGTGTGTGTGTGTGTGTGTGTGTGGAGGGTGGAAGGAAAGAAAGAGATATCACAAGTGTCAAGGAGATGAAAATGGAGGGATGACCATAAGAAGAGCAGGAAGAGAAGAAAGCGAGCGAGAACAGGTGAAGAGAGGATAGGATGATGAAGAGACTGAGAAAGGGTAGATTAGTAAGAGCCATCCCAGTCTGGAAAAGGGAGGGTGGAGACAGGTGGGAGGGTGGAGACAGGTGGGAGGGAGGAGAAAGGTGGGAGGGGGAGAGAGGTGGGAGGGTGGAGACAGGTGGGAAGGAGGAGAGAGGTGGGAGGGTGGAGACAGGTGGGAGGGAGGAGACAGGTGGGAGGGAGGAGACAGGTGGGAGGGAGGAGACAGGTGGGAGGGAGGAGACAGGTGAGAGGGTGGAGACAGGTGGCAGGGAGGAGACATGTGGCAGGGAGGAGACATGTGGCAGGGAGGAGACAGGTGGCAGGGAGGAGACAGGTGGCAGGGAGGAGACAGGTGGCAGGGAGGAGACAGGTGGCAGGGAGGAGACAGGTGGCAGGGAGGAGACAGGTGGCAGGGAGGAGACAGGTGGCAGGGTGGAGACAGGTGGCAGGGTGGAGACAGGTGGGAGGGTGGAGACAGGTGGCAGGGTGGAGACAGGTGGGAGGGTAGAGACAGGTGGCAGGTTGGAGACAGGTGGGAGGGAGGAGACAGGTGGGAGGGAGGAGACAGGTGGGAGGGATGAGACAGGTGGGAGGGTGGAGACAGGTGGGAGGGAGGAGACAGGTGGGAGGGAGGAGACAGGTGGCAGGGTGGGGACAGGTGGGAGGGTAGAGACAGGTGGCAGGGTGGAGACAGGTGGGAGGGAGGAGACAGGTGGGAGGGAGGAGACAGGTGGGAGGGATGAGACAGGTGGGAGGGTGGAGACAGGTGGGAGGGAGGAGACAGGTGGGAGGGAGGAGACAGGTGGCAGGGTGGGGACAGGTGGGAGGGAGGAGACGGGTGGCAGGGTGGAGACGGGTGGCAGGGTGGAGACGGGTGGCAGGGTGGAGACGGGTGGCAGGGTGGAGACGGGTGGCAGGGTGGAGACGGGTGGCAGGGTGGAGACGGGTGGCAGGGTGGAGACGGGTGGCAGGGTGGAGACGGGTGGCAGGGTGGAGACGGGTGGGAGGGAGGAGACGGGTGGGAGGGAGGAGACGGGTGGCAGGGTGGAGACGGGTGGGAGGGTGGAGAGAGGTGGGAGGGTGGAGAGAGGTTGGAGGGAGGAGACGGGTGGCAGGGTGGAGACGGGTGGGAGGGTGGAGAGAGGTGGGAGGGTAGAGACAGGGGGAGGGTGGAGACAGGTGGGAGGGTGGAGACAGGTGGGAGGGTGGAGACAGGTGGGAGGGTGGAGACAGGTGGGAGGGTGGAGACAGGTGGGAGGGTGGAGACAGGTGGGAGGGTGGAGACGGGTGGGAGGGTGGAGACGGGTGGGAGGGTGGAGACGGTTGGGAGGGAGGAGACGGGTGGGAGGGAGGAGACGGGTGGGAGGGAGGAGACGGGTGGCAGGGTGGAGAAGGGTGGCAGGGTGGAGACGGGTGGCAGGGTGGAGACGGGTGGCAGGGTGGAGACGGGTGGGAGGGTGGAGAGAGGTGGGAGGGTGGAGAGAGGTGGGAGGGTGGAGACAGGTGGCAGGGTGGAGACAGGTGGGAGGTTGGAGATAGGTGGGAGGGTGGAGACAGGAGGGAGGGGGTTACGTGCTGTGACCTTTGCACCCAGCAGAAAAGCCATCTGGTTGTAATTGCGGTGGGATCTGACCCTGATTGATGGCAGGAAGCCTGTCAGACCACCTACACACATCTGGTGCTGTGCAGTGGGGACCTGCATAAGCCCCTCCCATGGTCCCCCTCCAACAGCTTGGGCCGACGATGTCAGGCAGTCATGATTCAAGAGTCTTCCTCCAACCCCAGCATGCCTAGAGCACAAACCATCAGTTAAGACTCAAAACAGTCGCCCCCTGCCAGGATTAATGAGCCCCAGACTAGAGAAAAAGCTTGCTCTCTCTCATTCCGTTAAGCTCCCTCCTTTGTCTTACAAGCCGGGGCTCCACCATGTCCAGCGTGCCGCCACACCTCATCAGGGTTACATCCCTTTACCAGGAAGTTCAAGTAGAGAAAGGGAAAGGGGAAGAACTACAAACGAGTGTATGTTGATCTAAGTAAAAGCGTCCTGTTCATGTACGGACACAAATCGCCACAGGCATACAGTGCATATTCTAACCAGTTATGGCTATCTAGTTTAGGGTAAACGCTACAAGTAAATGATGCATTCTTTCCTATCCGAACTCTGTACACTCACCCGACTGCCATCGCTCCGAGAGCATCTTCAATAATTCAACATTGCTCAGTTTTGCATGAAGGCTTTTAAAACGTGTGATATTTATTTAATGGGGACAGAATGCGTTAAAAGCCAAGAAGATAGAGCCCTGTTGCATTTCTCCCCCTTTCAGTGATGCACTTATACCGAGCAGCAGTTACAAACACAAGGCACTTTAGCTTTCTGCTCTCCAGTACAGTTAGCATACCTTTGACTGTATGGGAATCTGAGGGACGAAGAGTGGAAAAGGAAGAAGGAAGATTTTTTTTATTTGTTTCTTTATAGGATGAGACAGCGAGACATCAGACACTTTCATTGTCGGTCAGTAAAAGGACACACGCTCACCTACACAGAGACATGTCTGTACAACTGACCTGGGTTTAAATAGTACTTGTGTTCTTTCAAATGCTGTAGCTACGCTTGTTTGAGCAGGCCTGGCTCAATTGAACCAATGGAATAGTCCCTACAGTGCAAACCCTGCCCATCTGGTACTCCAGGCTCAATCAAACACTCAAGACAAATACTACTTGAACCCAGGTCTGCTGTAAAACCATCATACAGTACTCTAAACCTGCAGTACAGGACAACCGGATGCAAATACTCTTAATTACTGGAAGAAGAACAGAATTGCTCTAAAAATACCCTTGAGTCTGACTTGAACCAGGGTGCAAAAAAGTAAGCCAGCCCGGGTGAAGGAATGCATGTTGAGGGGTGAAGTAGGTGAGCTGGTGGCATGACGTATAATCTTTCCCCTAAAAAAAAGCGCCCTTTCAGCAAGTATTCATAAAGGTTCTCTAAGTGGCTCCAGTGGGACTCTGGCGGGGCCCTCCCTACAGACTGAGACATTTCATAGGCCCACAGGCAGAGCGAGCTGAGAGCAGAGCGGGCAGAGAGAGAATGTCTTCATCATGAATGGAATAGGAATGACGCCCCACTGGGGTCTATTAGGGAGCATTTAAAAACAATGGCAGCATTCACGACTTCCATGCCGAGAAGCAAAGGGAAAGCACCTTAAAGTCCCTTTTTTATCACGGCAGTGGGATTGAGGTCAGTGCAGTGACATAAGGGCCTATGATATCCTCTAAGGTATTTGGTGCAGCCGTTTGGTGTGGCCGAAGGGAGGGTAAACTGACCACACCTTTAGGGTAAACATATGACAAAACCATCTGAGTTTGTGAAAGTAATATGGCAGAAAAAGTACTTGGTCCTGATTGGCCCCGACTTGGACAATTAGGTCGGTGAACAACAGCCAGACGAACAATAGCTAGACGTTACAGTAGCCAGACGTTACACTGGCCAGACGTTACAGTAGCCAGACGTTACAGTAGCCAGACGTAACAGTAGCCAGACGTAACAGTAGCCAGACGTAACAGTAGCCAGACGTTACACTGGCCAGATGTTACAGTAGCCAGACGTTACACTGGCCAGACGTTGCAGTAGCCAGACGTTGCAGTAGCCAGACGTAACACTAGCCAGACGTAACACTGGCCAGACGTTACGGCGGCCTGACGTTACGGGGCCCTGACGTTACGGTGGCCTGATGTTATGGGGGCCTGACATTACGGTGGCCTGATGTTACGGTGATCAGACGTTACGGGGGCCTGACATTACAGGGGCCTGACGTTACGGGGGCCTGACGTTACAGTGACCAAACGTTACAGTAGCCAGTCGTTACAGTAGCCAGACGTTACAGTGGCCTGACGTCACAGCAGCCAGACATAACATTGGCCAGACGTTATGGGGGCCTGACGTTACGGCGGCCTGACATTACGGTGGCCTGATGTTACAGTGATCAGACGTTACGGTGGCCTGATGTTATAGTGATCAGACGTTACAGTAGCCAGACGTTACACTGGCCAGACGTTGCAGTAGCCAGATGTTACAGTAGCCAGACGTAACGGGGGCCAGACGTTACAGCGGCCTGACGTTACGGGGGCCTGATGTTACGGGGGCCTGACATTACGGTGGCCTGATGTTACGGTGATCAGACGTTACGGTGGCCTGACGTTACAGTGACCAGACGTTACAGTAGCCTGTCGTTACAGTAGCCAGAAATTACACTGGCCTGACGTTACACTGGCCTGACGTCACAGCAGCCAGACGTAACACTGGCCAGACGTTACGGGGGCCTGATGTTACGGGGGCCTGATGTTACGGAGACCTGACATTACAGTGATCAGACGTTACGGTGGCCTGACGTTACGGTGGCCTGACGTTACAGTGGCCTGACGTTACAGTGACCAGACGTTACAGTGACCAGACCTTACAGTGACCTGTCTTTACAGTGATCAGACCTTACAGTGACCTGACGTTACAGTGACCTGACGTTACAGTGACCTCATACAGCGAACAGACACTGTACATGAATGCAGCTCTGATGATAGGCACATCAAACAAATTGGAGGACTGTGAGTCATGAATGGCAAGCCATCAAACGGTTGTAGTTGACAGCTGTGTTTGAGAACATGTTTTAATATGTCCTTGTGTGTGTGTGTGTGTGTGTGTGTGTGTGTGTGTGTGTGTGTGTGTGTATAAATGTTTGTGAAACATTTATCTATCAAGCAGCATGTGTCTGTACAATTGTGTGTGTCAATTCTTACAGCTTGACCATATGCATTTGTGTAAGTGTACATTTGTGTACAAGTTTGCTTAGGTGTTTGTATTTGCAGGGCTGAATAAGGTCTGTATGAGGGCTGTATGAGATCTGTATGAGGACTGTGCGAGGTCTGTATGAGGGCTGTATCAGGGCTGTATGAGGTCTGTATAAAGGCTGTATGAGGGCTGTTTGAGGTCTGTATGAGGGCTGTATGAGGTCTATATTAGGGCTGTATGAGGTATATATGAGGGCTGTATGAGAGCTGTTTGAGGTCTGTATGAGGTATATATTAGGGCTGTATGAGTGCTGTATGAGGGCTATATTAGGGCTGTATGAGTGCTGTATGAGGGCTATATTAGGGCTGTATGAGGTCTGTATGAGGGCTATATTAGGGCTGTATGAGGTCTGTATGAGGGCTATATAAGGGCTGTATGAGGTATACAGTATATGAGGGCTGTATGAGTGCTGTATGAGGTCTGTTTGAGGGCTGTATTAGGGCTGTATGAGGTATATATGAGGGCTGTATTAGGGCTGTATGAGATCTGTATGTTACAGTAGCCAGACGTAACAGTAGCCAGACGTTACACTGGCCAGATGTTACAGTAGCCAGACGTTACAGTAGCCAGACGTTACACTGGCCAGATGTTGCAGTAGCTAGATGTTACAGTAGCCAGACGTAACACTGGCCAGACGTTACGGCGGCCTGACGTTACGGGGGCCTGACGTTACGGTGGCCTGATGTTACGGGGGCCTGATGTTACGGGGGCCTGACATTACGGTGGCCTGATGTTACGGTGATCAGACGTTACAGTAGCCAGTCGTTACAGTAGCCAGAAATTACACTGGCCTGACGTTACACTGGCCTGACGTCACAGCAGCCAGACGTAACACTCGCCAGACATTACGGGGGCCTGATGTTACAGGGGCCTGACGTTACGGGGGCCTGATGTTACGGGGGCCTGACGTTACGGGGGCCTGATGTTACGGAGACCTGATGTTACAGTGATCAGACGTTACAGTGGCCTGACGTTACAGTGGCCTGACGTAACAGTGACCTGACGTTACAGTGACCAGACGTTACAGTGACCAGACCTTACAGTGACCTATCGTTACAGTGACCAGGCGTTACAGTGACCAGGCGTTACAGTGACCTGACGTTACAGTGACCTGACGTTACAGTGACCAGACGTTACAGTGGCCAGACGTTACAGAGACCAGACGTTACAGTGACCAGACGTTACAGAGACCAGGCGTTACAGTGGCCTGGCGTTACAGTGGCCTGGCGTTACAGTGACCAGACGTTACAGTGACCAGGCGTTACAGTGGCCTGGCGTTACAGTGACCAGGCGTTACAGTGACCTGACAGTGACCAGACAGTGACCTGGCGTTACAGTGACCAGACGTTACAGTGACCAGACGTGACAGTGACCAGACGTTAGTGACCAGGCGTTACAGTGACCAGACGTTACAGTGGCCTGACGTTACAGTGACCAGACGTTACAGTGACCTGACAGTGACCTGACGTTACAGTGACCAGACGTTACAGTGACCAGACGTGACAGTGACCAGACGTGACAGTGACCAGACGTTAGTGACCAGGCGTTAGTGACCAGACGTTAGTGACCAGACGTTAGTGACCAGGCGTTAGTGACCAGACGTTAGTGACCAGACAGTGTCCAGACGTTACAGTGACCAGACGTTACAGTGACCAGACGTTACAGGGACCAGACGTTACAGTGGCCTGACGTTACAGTGACCAGATGTTACATTGACCTGACAGTGACCAGGCGTTACAGTGACCAAACGTTACAGTGACCTGACGTGACAGTGACCAGGCGTTACAGTGACCAGACGGTGACCTGATGTTACAGTGACCAGACGTTACAGTGACCAGACAGTGACCAGGCGTTACAGTGACCAGACAGTGACCAGACGTTACAGTGACCTGGCGTTAGCGACCAGCGTTACAGTGACCAGACGTTACAGTGACCAGGCGTTAGTGACCAGACGTTAGTGACCAGGCGTTAGTGACCAGACGTTAGTGACCAGACGTTACAGTGACCAGACGTTACAGGGACCAGACGTTACAGTGGCCTGACGTTACAGTGACCAGATGTTACATTGACCTGACAGTGACCAGACGTTACAGTGACCAAACGTTACAGTGACCTGACGTGACAGTGACCAGGCGTTACAGTGACCAGACGGTGACCTGATGTTACAGTGACCAGGCGTTACAGTGACCAGACAGTGACCAGACAGTGACCAGACGTTACAGTGACCAGACAGTGACCAGACGTTACAGTGACCTGGCGTTAGCGACCAGGCGTTAGTGACCAGACGTTACAGTGACCAGACGTTACAGTGACCAGACGTTACAGTGACCAGACAGTGACCAGACGTTACAGTGACCTGACGTTAGTGACCAGACGTTACAGTGACCAGACGTTACAGTGGCCAGACGTTACAGTGGCCTGACATTACAGTGACCAGACGTTACAGTGACCTGACGTTACAGTGACCAGACGTTACAGAGGTCAGTTTTCATTTGAACTGTACTTAGTACATTTACTTCCTGTATCCCTGATGAATCAGGTGTCATCCATTTTTAGCTCTCTGCTGACGGAATTCTCCGCTCGACGTTGCGCTCATTAAAATTGTATTGGAAAGGTGCCATTTTCACTTATTAGCTTAATTGTCTGGTTATGTAGATGGGACAGATGACATTGAAGGTGTCTGTGCCAAAGGACATGTACAATCGCTATAGTCAGGCCTGACGTTTGAAAGAAGCCCATCACTTGCTGGACATGATTCATACACCAAGCCCCTGAATTAGGCCACAGACAAATTAAATGAGCTTGCTCATAAATTATGGCAGTAGTGGGTGATACATCAGCGTCGTACTAGTCATCAATCACCCAGGGGTGGAACTATTCACGTCGCTCCGTGTATAGCAGCTACCTGACTAGCAAGCTGGTGTCGTTCATGTTCGGCTTACTGCTCACCTCATTCAGTATCTCCAAGCTGCGGGATGAGTGCTTCTGTAACAGTCTCAGTGCTAACCTTAGTGCAAACCTGAGTATTAGCTCAATAATAATAATCACAATAATACATTTAATTTACAACATGCTTTTCATTGAAAAACATTCTCATATTGCTAAAGCTCAG
Source organism: Oncorhynchus tshawytscha (assembly GCF_018296145.1). Taxonomy (NCBI): domain Eukaryota; kingdom Metazoa; phylum Chordata; class Actinopteri; order Salmoniformes; family Salmonidae; genus Oncorhynchus; species Oncorhynchus tshawytscha. Next base: position 21,246,455 of record NC_056449.1, read on the forward strand.
TGATAACTGTGTCAGGGCAAACTTCAGTCATGCTTCCTCACTGTGGCTGATGACAGACACTGTACATGAATGCAGCTCTGATGATAGGCACATCAAACAAATTGGAGGACTGTGAGTCATGAATGGCAAGCCATCAAACGGTTCTAGTTGACAGGTGTGTTTGAGAACATGTTTTAATATGTCCTTGTGTGTGTGTGTGTGTGTGTGTGTGTGTGTGTGTGTGTGTGTGTGTATAAATGTTTGTGAAACATTTATTTATCAAGCAGCATGTGTCTGTACAATTGTGTGTGTCAACTCTTACAGCATGACCATATGCATTTGTGTAAGTGCACATTTGTGTACAAGTTTGCTTAGGTGTTTGTATTTGCAGGGCTGAATAAGGTCTGTATGAGGGCTGTATGAGATCTGTATGAGGACTGTGCGAGGTCTGTATGAGGGCTGTATGAGGTCTATATTAGGGCTGTATGAGGTATATATGAGGGCTGCATGAGAGCTGTTTGAGGTCTGTATTAGGGCTGTATGAGGTATATATTAGGGCTGTATGAGTGCTGTATGAGTGCTATATTAGGTCTGTATGAGGGCTATATTAGGGCTGTATGAGGCCTGTATGAGGGCTATATAAGGGCTGTATGAGGTATACAGTATATGAGGGCTGTATGAGTGCTGTATGAGGTCTGTTTGAGGGCTGTATTAGGGCTGTATGAGGTATATATGAGGGCTGTATTAGGGCTGTATGAGATCTGTATGAGGACTGTATGAGGGCTGTATCAGGGCTGTATGAGGTTTGTATAAAGGCTGTATGAGGGCTGTTTGAGGTCTGTATGAGGGCTGTATGAGGTCTATATTAGGGCTGTATGAGGTATATATGAGGGCTGTATGAGAACTGTATGAGGTCTGTATTAGGGCTGTATGAGGGCTGTATGAGGTCTGTATTAGGGCTGTATGAGGTATATATTAGGGCTGTATGAGGGCTATATTAGGGCTGTATGAGGGCTATATTAGGGCTGTATGAGGTATACAGTATATGAGGGCTGTATGAGTGCTGTATGAGGTCTGTTTGAGGGCTCTATTAGGGCTGTATGAGGTATATATGAGGGCTGTATTAGGGCTGTATGAGGTATATATGAGGGCTGTATGAGGTATATATGAGGGCTGTATGAGGTCTATATTAGGGCTGTATGAGGTATATATGAGGGCTGTATGAGGGCTGTATGAGGTATATATTAGGGCTGTATGAGGTATATATTAGGGCTGTATGAGTGCTGTATGAGGGCTATATTAGGGCTGTATGAGGTCTGTATGAGGGCTATATTAGGGCTGTATGAGGTCTGTATGAGGGCTATATAAGGGCTGTATGAGGTATACAGTATATGAGGGCTGTATGAGTGCTGTATGAGGTCTGTTTGAGGGCTGTATTAGGGCTGTATGAGGTATATATGAGGGCTGTATTAGGGCTGTATGAGATCTGTATGAGGACTGTATGAGGGCTGTATCAGGGCTGTATGAGGTTTGTATAAAGGCTGTATGAGGGCTGTTTGAGGTCTGTATGAGGGCTGTATGAGGTCTATATTAGGGCTGTATGAGGTATATATGAGGGCTGTATGAGAACTGTATGAGGTCTGTATTAGGGCTGTATGAGGGCTGTATGAGGTCTGTATTAGGGCTGTATGAGGTATATATTAGGGCTGTATGAGGGCTATATTAGGGCTGTATGAGGGCTATATTAGGGCTGTATGAGGTATACAGTATATGAGGGCTGTATGAGTGCTGTATGAGGTCTGTTTGAGGGCTGTATTAGGGCTGTATGAGGTATATATGAGGGCTGTATTAGGGCTGTATGAGGTATATATGAGGGCTGTATGAGGTATATATGAGGGCTGTATGAGGTCTATATTAGGGCTGTATGAGGTATATATGAGGGCTGTATGAGGGCTGTATGAGGTATATATTAGGGCTGTATGAGGTATATATTAGGGCTGTATGAGTGCTGTATGAGGGCTATATTAGGGCTGTATGAGGTCTGTATGAGGGCTATATTAGGGCTGTATGAGGTCTGTATGAGGGCTATATAAGGGCTGTATGAGGTATACAGTATATGAGGGCTGTATGAGTGCTGTATGAGGTCTGTTTGAGGGCTGTATTAGGGCTGTATGAGGTATATATGAGGGCTGTATTAGGGCTGTATGAGATCTGTATGAGGACTGTATGAGGGCTGTATCAGGGCTGTATGAGGTTTGTATAAAGGCTGTATGAGGGCTGTTTGAGGTCTGTATGAGGGCTGTATGAGGTCTATATTAGGGCTGTATGAGGGATATATGAGGGCTGTATGAGAACTGTATGAGGTCTGTATTAGGGCTGTATGAGGGCTGTATGAGGTCTGTATTAGGGCTGTATGAGGTATATATTAGGGCTGTATGAGGGCTATATTAGGGCTGTATGAGGTCTGTATGAGGGCTATATTAGGGCTGTATGAGGTATACAGTATATGAGGGCTGTATGAGTGCTGTATGAGGTCTGTTTGAGGGCTGTATTAGGGCTGTATGAGGTATATATGAGGGCTGTATTAGGGCTGTATGAGGTATATATGAGGGCTGTATGAGGTCTATATTAGGGCTGTATGAGGTATATATGAGGGCTGTATGAGGGCTGTATGAGGTATATATTAGGGCTGTATGAGATCTGTATGAGGGCTATATTAGGGCTGTATGAGGTATACAGTATATGAGGGCTGTATGAGTGCTGTATGAGGTCTGTTTGAGGGCTGTATTAGGGCTGTATGAGGTATATATGAGGGCTGTTTTGGGGCTGTATTAGATCTGTATGAGGACTGTGCGATGTCTGTATGTGGGCTGTATCAGGGTTGTATGAGGTATATATTAGGGCTGTATGAGTGCTGTATGAGGGCTATATTAGGGCTGTATGAGGTCTGTATGAGGGCTATATTAGGGCTGTGTGAGGTCTGTATGAGGGCTATATTAGGGCTGTATGAGGTATACAGTATATGAGGGCTGTATGAGTGCTGTATGAGGTCTGTTTGAGGGCTGTATGAGGTATATATGAGGGCTGTATTAGGGCTGTGAGGTATATATGAGGGCTGTATTAGGGCTGTATGAGGTATATATGAGGGCTGTATTAGGGCTGTATGAGGGCTGTATGAGGTATACAGTATATGAGGGCTGTTGAGTGCTGTATGAGGTCTGTATGAGGTCTGTATTAGGGCTGTATGAGGTATATATTAGGGCTGTATGAGTGCTGTATGAGGTCTGTTTGAGGGCTGTATTAGGGCTGTATGAGGTATATATGAGGGCTGTATTAGGGCTGTGTGAGGTATATATGAGTGCTGTATTAGGGCTGTATGAGGGCTGTATGAGGTATACAGTATATGAGGGCTGTATGAGTGCTGTATGAGGTCTGTATGAGGTCTGTATTAGGGCTGTATGAGGTATATATTAGGGCTGTATGAGTGCTGTATGAGGGCTGTATTAAGGCTGTATGAGGTTTATATGAGGGCTGTATTAGGGCTGTATGAGATCTGTATGAGGACTGTGCGAGGTCTGTATGAGGGCTGTATCAGGGCTGTATGAGGTCTGTATAATGGCTGTATGAGGGCTGTTTGAGGTCTGTATGAGGGCTGTATGAGGTCTATGTTAGGGCTGTATGAGGTATATATGAGGGCTGTATGAGAGCTGTATGAGGTCTGTATGAGGTCTGTATTAGGGCTGTATGAGGTACATGTTAGGGCTGTATGAGGTCTGTAAGAGGGCTATATTAGGGCTGTATGAGGTCTGTATGAGGGCTATATTAGGGCTGTATGAGGTATACAGTATATGAGGGCTGTATGAGTGCTGTTTGAGGGCTGTATTAGGGCTGTATGCGTGCTGTATGAAGTCTGTTTGAGGGCTGTATTAGGGCTGTATGGGGTATTTATGAGGGCTGTATTAGGGCTGTATGAGTGCTGTTATGAGGTCTGTATGAGGGCTATATGAGGTATATATGAGGTCTGTATTAGGGCTGTATGAGGTCTATATTTGGGTTGTATGGGGTACATATGAGGGCTGTATGAGAGCTGTATGAGGTCTGTATTAGGGCTGTATTAGGGCTGTATGAGGTCTGTATTAGGGCTGTATGAGGTATATATTAGGGCTGTATGAGTGCTGTATGAGGGCTATATTAGGGCTGTATGAAGTCTGTATGAGGGCTATATTAGGTCTGTATGAGGTATACAGTATATGAGGGCTGTATGAGTGCTGTATGAGGTCTGTTTGAGGGCTGTATTAGGGCTGTATGAGGTATATATGAGGGCTGTTTTGGGGCTGTATTAGATCTGTATGAGGACTGTGCGATGTCTGTATGTGGGCTGTATCAGGGTTGTATGAGGTATATATTAGGGCTGTATGAGTGCTGTATGAGGGCTATATTAGGGCTGTATGAGGTCTGTATGAGGGCTATATTAGGGCTGTATGAGGTATACAGTATATGAGGGCTGTATGAGTGCTGTATGAGGTCTGTATGAGGGCTATATGAGGTATATATGAGGGCTGTATGAGGGCTGTATAGGGTTGTATGAGGGCTGTATAGGGTTGGATGAGGGCTGTATGAGGGCTGTATAGGGTTGTATGAGAACTCTATGAGGTATATATGAGGGCTGTATGAGGTATATATGAGGGCTGTATGAGTGCTGTATGAGGTCTGTATGAGAACTCTATGAGGTATATATGAGGGCTATATGAGGTATATATGAGGGCTGTATTAGGGCTGTATGAGAACTGTATTAGGACTGTATGAGGTATATATGAAGGCTGTATTAGGGCTGTATGAGGTATATATGAGGGCTGTATTAGGGCTGTATGAGTGCTGTTATGAGGTCTGTATGAGGGCTATATGAGGTATATATGAGGGCTGTATGAGGGCTGTATGAGGGCTGTATAGGGTTGGATGAGGGCTGTATGAGGGCTGTATGAAGTCTGTTTGAGGGCTGTATTAGGGCTGTATGAGGTATTTATGAGGGCTGTATGAGTGCTGTTATGAGGTCTGTATGAGGGCTATATGAGGTATATATGAGGTCTGTATTAGGGCTGTATGAGGTCTATATTTGGGCTGTATGGGGTATATATATGAGGGCTGTATGAGAGCTGTATGAGGTCTGTATTAGGGCTGTATGAGGTCTGTATGAGGTCTGTATTAGGGCTGTATGAGGTATATATTAGGGCTGTATGAGTGCTGTATGAGGGCTATATTAGGGCTGTATGAAGTCTGTATGAGGGCTATATTAGGTCTGTAAGAGGTATACAGTATATGAGGGCTCTATGAGTGCTGTATGAGGTCTGTTTGAGGGCTGTATTAGGGCTGTATGAGGTATATATGAGGGCTGTTTTGGGGCTGTATTAGATCTGTATGAGGACTGTGCGATGTCTGTATGAGGTCTGTATGAGGTCTGTATGAGGGCTGTATGAGGTATATATTAGGGCTGTATGAGTGCTGTATTAGGGCTATATTAGGGCTGTATGAGGTCTGTATGAGGGCTATATTAGGGCTGTATGAGGTATATATGAGGGCTGTATTAGGGCTGTATGAGTGCTGTATGAGGTCTGTTTGAGGGCTGTATTAGTGCTGTATGAGGTATATATGAGGGCTTATTAGGGCTGTATGAGTGCTGTTATGAGGTCTGTATGAGGGCTATATGAGGTATATATGAGGGCTGTATGAGGGCTGTGTGAGGGCTGTATAGGGTTGTATGAGGGCTGTATAGGGTTGGATGAGGGCTGTATGAGGGCTGTATAGGGTTGTATGAGGGCTGTATTAGGGCTGTATGAGGTATATATGAGGGCTGTATGAGTGCTGTATGAGGTCTGTATGAGAACTCTATGAGGTATATATGAGGGCTGTATGAGGTATATATGAGGGCTGTATGAGGTATATATGAGGGCTGTATGAGTGCTGTATGAGGTCTGTATGAGAACTCTATGAGGTATATATGAGGGCTATATGAGGTATATATGAGGGCTGTATTAGGGCTGTATGAGGGCTGTATGAGGGCTGTATTAGGGCTGTATGAGGTATATATGAAGGCTGTATTAGGGCTGTATGGGGTATATATGAGGGCTGTATTAGGGCTGTATGAGTGCTGTATGAAGTCTGTTTGAGGGCTGTATGAGTGCTGTTATGAGGTCTGTATGAGGGCTGTTATGAGGTATATATGAGGTCTGTATTAGGTCTGTATGAGGTCTGTATTAGGGCTGTATGAGGTATATATTAGGGCTGTATGAGTGCTGTATGAGGGCTATATTAGGGCTGTATGAGGTCTGTATGAGGGCTATATTAGGGCTGTATGAGGTCTGTATGAGGGCTATATTAGGGCTGTATGAGGTATACAGTATATGAGGGCTGTATGAGGTCTGCTTGAGGGCTGTATTAGGGCTGTATGAGGTATATATGAGGGCTGTATGAGGGCTGTATGAGTGCTGTTATGAGGTCTGTTTGAGGGCTGTATGAGGTATATATGAGGGCTGTATTAGGGCTGTATGAGGTATATATGAGGGCTGTATGAGTGCTGTATGAGGTCTGTATGAGGACTATATGAGGTATATATGAGGGCTGTATTAGGGCTGTATGAGGGCTTTATGAGAGCTGTATGAGGTCTGTATGAGGGCTGTATATGGTTGTATGAGGGCTGTATGAGTGCTGTATAGGGTTGTTTGAGGGCTGTTTGAGGGCTGTATTAGGGCTGTATGAGGTATATATGAGGGCTGTATTAGGGCTGTATGAGTGCTGTATGAGGTCTGTATGAGGACTATATGAGGTATATATGAGGGCTGTATTAGGGCTGTATGAGGGCTTTATGAGAGCTGTATGAGGTCTGTATGAGGGCTGTATATGGTTGTATGAGGGCTGTATGAGTGCTGTATAGGGTTGTTTGAGGGCTGTTTGAGGGCTGTATTAGGGCTGTATGAGGTATATATGAGGGCTGTATTAGGGCTGTATGAGGTATATATGAGGGCTGTATGAGTGCTGTATGAGGTCTGTATGAGGACTATATGAGGTATATATGAGGGCTGTATTAGGGCTGTATGAGGGCTATATAAGAGCTGTATGAGGTCTGTATGAGGGCTGTATAGGGTTGTATGAGGGCTGTATAGGGTTGTATTAGGGCTGTATGAGGGCTGTATAGGGTTGTATTAGGGATGTACAAGGGCTGTATGAGGGCTGTATAGGGTCGTATGAGGGCTGTATGAGGGCTGTATAGGGTTGTATTAGGGCTGTTACAGTGGGTAATACACAGAGCCTTGGAAGTAATTTCCTCTCTCTCATCTGTGATCAGCCCGGCTCTTCATTCTTTCCTCAAGGTCTATTTGATCGGTACATTACATGTGTGTGAGTCAGAGCGAACCTTCCCAACTCTCCCTGTAATGAGAAAGATTACACTTTCACTCAGTTCAACTTCTTACAAATACTTTGCCAACACAAACCGCCTGGTGTAAGATATATTATGGAGAGGTTTTCTTCCCCCTTCTGAAAAAAAAGCTAGACCTAACCCTAGCTGTCAGAAATGTTGTGCTTGCCTCTCAACCACTGACGCAATTTTGTTTTGTTCTCGCTCAAGGTAAAGGGTTATAAAAGCTCCCTTACTGACCAGCAGTACACGAGCAAAGTATTTTCAAACATTACACTCATCCACCCCCACGATAAATAATAGTGGTATGCTCAGTTTATGGATTTTTGATGGATTGATGGATTTCGCAAGTGAATGTGACGACTTCAATGTTGTAGCTACTCAGAACTTAGTCATGTATCTTGATGAAACTATTTGGACCTGGGTTCACACACCGTCTCTATTCAAAACACATCAATAATCAGCTGTCTTATTCATCGTATTGATTTGGATCATTAAAATGTGTTCATGGGGCAGTAAATCCTTCGCAGACTATCTAATATACAGCAATCAACGCCCACACTGACATGAACACATCAAGGAAACCCCCGCGAGTTGAAAAATAACATGCAATCAATCATGAAGATTTCCTTGATTCATCCGACGTCTGAAACAGATGCAAAATTGATGAAAGGAACACAAATTTGTATATTCTAGGAGGGCAATTCCATCAAAAGCAACACGGCCCTACTAAAGTATTCTATTGCCAATGATTGACATCCTCTTGAAATGCTTAGGTGCAGGTTAATTGTGTTAGAGGTGAGATCCTGTTGCTGCTCTCCCAATCCTTTTAATATGGACCTCTTAACACGACTCAGGATATGACCCAGATGCAGACACAGGAGGCTCAATATTCATAGTAGTTTATTAAAACCACAGGGGGCAGGCAAAAGGCAGGTTGAGGACAGGCAGAGGTTCGTAAACCAGGTCCAACTCTGATAGGTACAGGGTGGCAGGCAGGCTCAGGGTCAGGACAGGTAGAAGTTCTTAAACCAGGTCAGAGTCAGATAGGTACAGGACGGCAGGCAGGCTTGGGATCAGGGCACGCAGAATAGATCAGAACCGGAGGAACTGGAAAACAGGGACTAGAGAGAACAGGAGTACGAGAAAAAAACATGCTAGTACTGTCACGCCTGCTCCCGCTCTTCCCCCCTGGCACTCGAGGGCGCCAGGCTCCCCAGGATTGCACACTCCTGCCATCATCATTACGCACACCTGCCTTTCCCCCGTCACACGAATCAGCGATTATTGGACTCACCTGGACTCAATCACCTCTGTCATTACCTTCCCTATGTCTGTCTGTTCCCCACTCTGTTCCCTGCTTCTGCATTAATGTTCGTATGTCGTTGCTACCCGTGTGCAGACGCTGTTCCTGTCATGTTACCTGTCTGTTCCGCATTAAATGTTCAACTCCCCGTACCTGCTTCTCATCTCCAGCGAACCTTCTATTGTCGTCTGACGACATCAAACTTGTCGTTGTCGTTATAAAAAGGTATAAACACAAAAACGTAGCCTGTAAATTCAGTAATTTGTGTGGTATTAAAAAATATTCTGCTAATATGTAAAATTATGTAGAATTGCATGACATTTTTATAAAAGGCAATATTTATTTTTTTCCTGGAAATACGATAATAGATCAATGCAATGCTTTTACTATAAAGGAGATCTTTCCACACCTACTCTTCTTGTCCACAGTGGTCTGCGGACCCACAACCTTCTGGCCCACAGCCCTCTGCTCTATAAAAATGTATGCGTTGCCATGTAATGCTTATGTGGCAACATTTATAGGGCGAAGAACAGCTTATAGGAAGAAGAACAGTTTCTAAAACTGCATATCAAGTATCTGGTCTGTCCAAGAAGTGAGGGTAAACGGTTGGCATGTTCTCTGCTATCCACTTATGTTTCAATGATCATTTTGGGTATAGGGGAGGGTTACTTTTTTTCAATCGTTCATGGAGGGTTTAGGTGAAATAGATTTTGCTGAAGGGAGAGCCATCAATTTCAGAGAGGTCCGGTTTTCTCAATAACATTCACTACCTAAGAAAACCTTTTCAAAAGGTGTAATCTTGGGCTGGCTGTTTGAAATCCAAAGATAAGAGAATATGGCATGTAAAAGAAATGTGCTGTAAATGTTTTCAAACTAAGTTTCATCGAGAACGAATCAGACATGTTTATTAGAGGGGGATGAGTGGATGCTGAAGAGCAACATTTCTCCAGAAGAGAAGAATGTGTCCGCATTCACAGAGACATTTCAACGAGAAACAAAAGTTTTGATAAAGATAGACTTAATGTCTTACCACACGTTTCAATGACCAATGCTTTATCAATCAATTGTAGGCAATCCCCCAAAATAAAACCAAACTAAATCCAACTCTCTCTCAGTTTGGAAATTGGCATGAATCAGCCAACCACTCCAAACACTCTCCATGTTCTCTCAACATCACACTATTGACTTGACCCAAAAAAAGGACAAAATAAAAGACAAAATAAAATAAAGTGAGAGGCCTCTCCTCCATACTTCTCAGGTGAACAGCTGGGCTGTGGAATATTTGGCTGGGAGAGAAAAGAAGGCACAGCTGGCTTTCAAAAGGAAGCGCTCCCTGGGAGCCTGTGGGAGGTCACAGCCTGCTAGGCCGTGAAGTGCTGCTCGGCGGGAGCCGCGTGTAATGGCAGAAGGTCTGTGCCACTGTGTTCAGATGTTCCTGCGCTCCACTGGCTGTGGCTCTACCCACAGACACAGACAGCACACACAACACATACAGTAACACACACGCACAGTAAAACACACACACACGCACAGTAAAACACACACACGCACAGTAAAACACACACACGCACAGTAAAACACACACACAGTAACACATTAATACACACACAAACACATACAGTAACACACACATATACACACAAAAACAGTAATACACACACACAGTAACACACACAAATACAGTAACACACAAACAAACAGTAACACACACAAACAGTAACACACACACAAACAAAGAGTGGCTACTGCCAACACACTGTCAATGACACTGACTCTACTCCAGCCACTTTAATAATGGGAATTGATGGGAAATGATGTAAATATATCACTAGCCACTTTAAACAATGCTACCTAATATAATGTTTACATACCCTACATTATTCATCTCATATGCATACGTAGATACTGTACTCTATATCATCGACTGCATCCTTATGTAATACATGTATCACTAGCCACTTTAACTATGCCACTTGGTTTACATACTCATCTCATATGTATATACTGTACTCGATATCATCTACTGTATCTTGCCTATGCTGCTCTGTACCATCACTCATTCATATATCCTTATGTACATATTCTTTATCCCCTTACACTGTGTATAAGACAGTAGTTTTTTGGAATTGTTAGTTAGATTACTTGTTCGTTATTACTGCATTGTCGGAACTAGAAGCACAAGCATTTCGCTACACTCGCATTAACATCTGCTAACCATGTGTATGTGACAAATAAAATTTGATTTGATTTGATTTGAAACAGTAACACACACACACACAAACAGTAATAAACACACAGTACCACGCACACACATACAGTAACACACACACACAAATGCAGTAACACACACAAATACAGTAACACACACACACAAATACAGTAACACACAAATACAGTAACACACAAATACAGTAACACACACACAAATACAGTAACACACAAATACAGTAACACACACATACAAATACAGTAACACACACATACAAATACAGTAACACACACATACAAATACAGTAACACACACACCCACAGTAACACACACAGTAACACACACACACACACACAGTAAACACACACAAGCACACAGTAACACACAAACATTAACACACACACACGCACACACAGTAACACACACACGCACAGTAACACACACACGCACAGTAACACACACACGCACAGTAACACACACACGCACAGTAACACACACACGCACAGTAACACACACACTAAAACACACACAGTAACACACACACACACAGTAACACACACACAGTAACACACACACACACACACGCACCCAGTAACACACACACACGCACCCAGTAACACACAAACACACAAAAACAGTAACACACACAAATACAGTAACACACACACACACACATACAGTGACACACACACAGACACACAAACACTGACACATAAAGTAATACACACACAGTAACACACATACAGTAACACACACACACCGAAACTCACACACATACAGTAACACATGAGAACAAACACACAATACATATGCCTACTGTACGAGTGCAAACACACATGCGCACGCACACTCGCAAGCATACACACACACACATGCCCACATGCACGCGCACAAACATGGATGCACATGCACACACATACGCACACACACACACAGAGTACACAAACCTCCCCACTCCTCTCCAAATTCTGTCTGAAGCCAGCACAGGTGCACCACTGTCTCTCTCCCCTCCACTCCATGGCAACAGGCTCCACATGATCCACAGCGCTGTTAGAAGACAATGGTGGTGGGTTTAAATGAGCTTTCCAAGGTCTGGGGAGACTTAAGTGAATTCAGGCAGGTAGGTGCCCCTCAAACTGCATCAACAGAATTTTCTCTATTCTCCATCAGCCTCCATGCAATGCCCACGGCACACGTCAAGTAATGACAAACACAAAGAAGTAGAACATGAACACTCCGACCTTCAGTCAACACAATGCGACTTATTATGCATGTATTGCACAGTTGGGCACAATTAAATAGCAGGGTTCTACACTAACAATCAATAGAACAGAATGTCCTCCTGTTAAGTCCTCTGCCATATGCATTTATCGACCAGGTGATCCCCAGGTGCCTAACGCAGGTGTGGGTTGAGGGGCATTCGGGCCATAGGTACGCAGCACATCTAACAAGGAGGACGCAGTGGACATGCCCAGTGAATGGCTATGAATTGTAAGAAAAGTTTAGTGTAAAGTTACCTAGGGGTAATAAATGCACTTTCTGCCTCACAGAGCTGTATGACCCAGGCACCAGAGGACCGGATCACTGGCGTCAAAACCCCAGCGTCAGCAGTCCTCTGACAGTGACGAATAGAAACAAAGACAGGTGTGAGTGGCAGTCAGCGGAGTGGGACTGCACCGTGGGACTGCTCCGTTTTTTCCACCAAAGACACAAATCTGTTGACTGGAGCCCTCTGTGACAACCCCAATCAGTCGCTTAATATTCTCCCCAAGTTCTCTCCTCTATGTCCCACAGTGACTCAGATGTCAGTGGAGAGCAACCTTTCAGGAAATAAATGATTATTGGTTGCTTATAACAAAGTCGTCATAAGGCAAGTTGACATTGCGATCCAAACAATCAAAAATCACAATTTAAAAAATGAAATATGTCACTTAATAGATCGTGAATTGGGTCAGAGGACACATGGATTCTGCATATGTCTTCTGGGACCAGCCATTTGTACAGTTCAGTTTCAAAAGTGTACTTTTTATTGTAATGTCCTCATTGACAGTTGCTCAGTGAGCTGCGAGATAAAAGTAGTAACTTTTGTTTTCAGTGTTAACGAGATGTCAAAGTAATAACTGTTGTTAGTCGTGTTAAATCCTGAGTAAATATGACAATATAAGGATTATTATGTGTATTGTTACTGTAACCAGCGACTGGCCAAAGGCTATATTGTTGCGTACGGAGAAAATTAAATATTGATAAAGCTCCAGTTTTCACCCCCAGATTTCATTGTTAACAAATATGTTTTGTTTGCAAAACAATTTTGCCTTTAATAATTCATCCAAAGAGGGAGAGGCTATTATCATTCAGTGTCGGCATCCCACTGACTGTTGAAGTCAGAGATCATGTCCTTTTCACTGACAATACATGCAAACCCTGTGTCCTCTTCCATATATTATTGAAAACATTCTGCAAGGTTGTTTTAGACATGGGCACGTGGACCGATTCATAACATGCACGGAACTGAGCCGCAGTCTGTCTCTTTGGACAATCAAGAGACGTTACGTGACAACACTAGAAAATACGTGTTTACATTCATATGCTGTTTGGGAAATTTAGCATACACTTTGCCTTTCACTGTTGCTAAATGAATGAGTAGTTATTCAATAGACATTCATTAACTGCCTGCCAGGACTAATCGTACTTTTAGATTAATAGTCTGGTACACAACATCACAATGTCAACGGTAGTGTCATTTTGATTTAGCAGCATTTATATGAACGATAAAACCAAACTGATTGATAATTCAACCGGAACAAGCTGAATTTAAAGGGTATGTGAATTTGAATACCACAAATCACACTAAAAAGATCACAATGTTCTGGAACGGGGGCTATAACATTATGTATTGGCTTCCTGTTCACCATAAATGTACCCAGGCTGCATACGTGACTCGGCTTGGGACCATGACTGTGACCCTGAAGACTGTCAATTATTCTTTATTTGTTACGGGGGGTTGAAACTAGAGCGCAAACAGGAGCCAGTTATGACCGGTTACCACATTAACCAGATGGAAAATCCAAAAACTTCTGTTGGCTGATTTACTGGTAGGGAGAGCTGATGTTAGCTGAGTTACTGGTAGGGAGAGCTGATATTAGCTGATTTACTGGTAGGGAGAGCTGATGTTAGCTGATTTACTGGTAGGGAGAGCTGATGTTAGCTGATTTACTGGTAGGGAGAGCTGATGTTAGCTGATTTACTGGTAGGGAGAGCTGATATTAGCTGATTTACTGGTAGGGAGAGCTGATGTTAGCTGATTTACTGGTAGGGAGAGCTGATGTTAGCTGATTTACTGGTAGGGAGAGCTGATGTTAGCTGATTTACTGGTAGGGAGAGCTGATGTTGGCTGATTTACTGGTAGGGAGAGCTGATGTTGGCTGATTTACTGGTAGGGAGAGCTGATGTTAGCTGATTTACTGGTAGGGAGAGCTGATGTTAGCTGATTTACTGGTAGGGAGAGCTGATGTTGGCTGATTTACTGGTAGGGAGAGCTGATGTTAGCTGATTTACTGGTAGGGAGAGCTGATGTTAGCTGATTTACTGGTAGGGAGAGCTGATGTTAGCTGATTTACTGGTAGGGAGAGCTGATGTTAGCTGATTTACTGGTAGGGAGAGCTGATGTTAGCTGATTTACTGGTAGGGAGAGCTGATGTTAGCTGATTTACTGGTAGGGAGAGCTGATGTTGGCTGATTTACTGGTAGGGAGAGCTGATGTTAGCTGATTTACTGGTAGGGAGAGCTGATGTTAGCTGATTTACTGGTAGGGAGAGCTGATGTTAGCTGATTTACTGGTAGGGAGAGCTGATGTTAGCTGATTTACTGGTAGGGAGAGCTGATGTTAGCTGATTTACTGGTAGGGAGAGCTGATGTTAGCTGATTTACTGATAGGGAGAGCTGATGTTGGCTGATTTAATGGTAGGGAGAGCTGATGTTAGCTGATTTACTGGTAGGGAGAGCTGATGTTAGCTGATTTACTGGTAGGGAGAGCTGATGTTGGCTGATTTACTGGTAGGGAGAGCTGATGTTGGCTGATTTACTGGTAGGGAGAGCTGATGTTGGCTGATTTACTGGTAGGGAGAGCTGATGTTGGCTGATTTACTGGTAGGGAGAGCTGATGTTAGCTGATTTACTGGTAGGGAGAGCTGATGTTAGGTGATTTACTGGTAGGGAGAGCTGCTTACCTCACCGCTGCCACACTGCTTCACAGGTCAGCTGCTCTCACCAGATCCCATTAACATGCGGCATACTTTAGTGGGTGCACCGCCGCCACTGACACCGCCCATCGGAACGACTTTGCAGGCAGACACTTTTCTTTGGAACAGTGAAGGAAGAGTAGATGAGGAAGACTGGAAACAACATACAGAACAAACTCAAAGGAAAAAGAATCAGAGAGGGAAATGCAGGCAGCACATGAAAGTTAAAATGTTTCTTTTTATCTTTGGTTATCTTCACGGTTTTCACATTTCCTAGAAGTGAAATTCCTCAAAAGACTAAAAGGAGCATTGTACTACTCCGACCTTCACAGCAGCATGACACACAATGACATGGTTTTGTAAGGAGGTCAAAGGTTATTGCCGCAGACTTTACACAGCTCGACTCAGAGTACACCACAAAGCCCAGTCAGTCCTTTTGCTCCCTCTCTGGCCCAAATTCACCACAGCCTGAATCACACTTCAGGGACAACCAATGGACATCATGACATAAATGTGTTTTATAGCACAGCTGCTGGGGGCAGGCTGTTTTTTTATGCTTTTTGGCCCCAACAACATGGCCACCTGCTCGGCATATAAACCCCCTCTGCAGGCCCGCCTGCCTGCCTTCATGGGCACGCTCCGCTACAAACAAAGACATACGAGGGCGGCGCAGACAGAAGCCCACTGAGACAAAATGGCCGCACGGCTGCATATGCTTCGATCCTGGGCCCCATTCAAATGGATCCCAACAACTCCTTGGCTGCAGGGTGACTAAGAAGCCCCGGGGAACGGTCTTGCTAGGTTCAGGGTCTCTCCCCCATCTGCTCCTTTCCCACTCACTTCCTCCCATAATGGGCCTGCCCTGTACGTGTCACTTCTAGACATCTCTGTTTGCCTAACCTTCAGGGATGCACCAGTGACTACATCAACCCCCACAGGAGATACCATGCTGTGGAATGTGGAATCCACCTGAGTAGTGTGAATGAGAAGAAGTAGTTACTGACATTTGGGAGCTCACCACCACAGACCAACTCCAGCACCTGCTCTTCTGGTGAATGGGGACTTGTAAGTGGAGCAGAGATGCGAAGGTCACAGCCAGGGTTTGGTAAGAGGACTTACGAAAGAGTCCTCGCTCTCTCTCTCGACAGGGCTGCATTAGTCTCTGCGCCAGTGAACAATATGGACGTTTATGAAACATGACGAATTTGCCAAGGCTGTGCCAGTCCCTCCGCTCCCAAGAAGGACTGAGAGACAGAAAATATGTCTGCACACATTACGTTGTGATGGTGATAAACCTACACGGGCATGTGGGCATCTGTCATACATTATCTCTGTGTCACAGGGATCGGTGCTGATGCAGACATGTGCATGGGCACGTGTGGGCAGTGTCAAAAACTGAAAAATTGAAAAACAAATCAAAAACTGAAAAATGTGCTGACTCGCTGTGTGCAACAGTGCCTTATTCAGCTTTTGCCACATTTCAGGCTTCAAACATAAAGATATAAAACTGTATTTTTTGAAGAATAACAAGTGGGACACAATCATGAAGTGGAACCATTTTTGGATATTTCAAACTTTTTAACAAATCAAAAACTGCGTGCAAAATTACAGCTTGTTAATACTTTGTAACGCCACCTTTTGCTGCGATTACAGCTGTAAGTCGCTTGGGGTATGTCTCTATCAGTTTTGCACATCGAGAGACTGAAATTTTTTCCCATTCCTCCTTGCAAAACAGTTCGAGCTCAGTGAGGTTGGATGGAGAGCATTTGTGAACAGCAGTTTTCAGTTCTTTCCACAGATTCTCGATTGGATTCAGGTCTGGACTTTGACTTGGCCATTCTAACACCTGGATATGTGATAACACTTGGTTATTACTGCATTGTCGGAACTAGAAGCACAAGCATTTCGCTACACTCGCATTAACATCTGCTAACCATGTGTATGTGACAAATAAATAAATAAAATTTGATTTGATTTGATTTTATATGTTTATTTTTGAACCATTCCATTGTAGATTTTGCTTTATGTTTTGGATCATTGTCTTGTTGGAAGACAAATCTCCGTCCCAGTCTCAGGTCTTTTGCAGACCATCAGGTTTTCTTCCAGAATGGTCCTGTATTTGGCTCAATCCATCTTCCCATCAATTTTAACCATCTTCCCTGTCCCTGCTGAAGAAAAGCAGGCCCAAACCATGATGCTGCCACCACCATGTTGACAGTGGGGATGAAGTGTTCAGGGTGATGAGCTGTGTTGCTTTTACGCCAAACATAACGTTTTGCATTGTTGCCAAAAAGTTCAATTTTGGTTTCATCTGACCAGAGCACCTTCTTCCACATGTTTGGTGTGTCTCCCAGGTGGCTTGTGGCAAACTTTAAACAACACTTTTTATGGATATCTTTAAGAAATGGCTTTCTTCTTGCCACTCTTCCATAAAGGCCAGATTTGTGCAATATACAACTGATTGTTGTCCTATGGACAGAGTCTCCCACCTCAGCTGTAGATCTCTGCAGTTCATCCAGAGTGATCATGGGCCTCTTGGCTGCATCTCTGATCAGTCTTCTCCTGATCAGTCTTCTCCTTCTCTGTATGAGCTGAAAGTTTAGAGGGACGGCCAGGTCTTGGTAGATTTGCAGTGGTCTGATACTCCTTCCATTTCAATATTATCGCTTGCACAGTGCTCCTTGGGATGTTCAAAGCTTGGGAAATCTTTTTGTATCCAAATCCGGCTTTAAACTTCTTCACAACAGTATCTCGGACCTGCCTGGTGTGTTCCTTGTTCTTCATGATGCTCTCTGCGCTTTTAACGGACCTCTGAGACTATCACAGTGCAGGTGCATTTATACGGAGACTTGATAACACACAGATGGATTGTAGTATTTATCATCATTAGTCATTTAGGTCAACATTGGATCATTCAGAGATCCTCACTGAACTTCTGGAGAGAGTTTGCTGCACTGAAAGTAAAGGGGCTGAATAATTTTGCACGCCCAATTTTTGATTTGTTAAAAAAGTTTGAAATATCCAATAAATGTCGTTCCACTTCATGATTGTGTCCCACTTGTTGTTGATTCTTCACAAAAAAATACAGTTTTATATCTTTATGTTTGAAGCCTTAAATGTGGCAAAAGGTCGCAAAGTTCAAGGGGGACGAATACTTTCGCAAGGCACTGTATTTACTCAAGCTGAGGTGCTACCAGTGGGTTATCACTCAGACTCAGTCCTCCTGCCATTCCTCAGTGAGTAAGTCAGACAGACAGACACTCAATAGCTTTGTGCATAAAGAAAGCCCCAGCCTCATTCAACAGTTCGTAAGCATACTACATGTCTAGGGTCTGAGCACTAGGTTTGACAATAGACATCTGGACATGAATAAAAAGGCTACAAAAAAACAATTCTACCTCAAGACACTTCACGTTGATTACTATTCCCAGAGAACGAGAAAATACAACTTTTTTTTGTCCTTGGATAGTCACAACAATGTCCTAGACCAGGGTTTCCCAAACTCGGTCCTTGCCCCCCTCCCCCTGGGTGCACGTTTAGTTTTTCGTCCTTGCACTACACAGCTGATTCAAATAACTAATTCATCATCAAGCTTTGGTTATTTGAATCAGCTGTGTAGTGCAAGGACGAAAAACTAAACGTGCACCAAGGGGAGGAACCAGGACCGAGTTTGGGAAGCCCTGTCCTAGAGAAAGAATTTAAACGGTGAAGTATCTGCCCATTATATTCATGCTGGGCTAAAGTGGTGCAGTATCTATCCATTATATTTATGTTTGGCTAAAGTGGTGCAGTATCTGCCCATTATATTCATGCTGGGCTAAAGTGGTGCAGTATCTGCCCATTATATTCATGCTGGGCTAAAGTGGTGAAGTATCTGCCCATTATATTCATGCTGGGCTAAAGTGGTGCAGTATCTGCCCATTATATTCTTGCTGGGATAAAGTGGTGCAGTATCTGCCCATTATATTCATGCTGGGCTAAAGTGGTGCAGTATCTGCCCATTATATTCATGCTGGGCTAAAGTGGTGCAGTATCTGCCCATTATATTCATGCTGGGCTAAAGTGGTGCAGTATCTGCCCATTATATTCATGCTGGGCTAAAGTGGTGCAGTATCTGCCCATTATATTCATGCTGGGCTAAAGTGGTGCAGTATCTGCCCATTATATTCATGCTGGGCTAAAGTGGTGCAGTATCTGCCCATTATATTCATGCTGGGCTAAAGTGGTGCAGTATCTGCCCATTATATTCATGCTGGGCTAAAGTGGTGCAGTATCTGCCCATTATATTCATGCTGGGCTAAAGTGGTGAAGTATCTGAAGTGCTGATGGCATTTACCTGGGTACACTTGCATTCTATGACTAAAAAGACATTCAAAACCAAATAAATCAATGAAAGATAAAGTTAATCTCACAGTAGACATTCTGAAAATAAGCCTCTTTTTCATGTAATGCTTAAAACATATATATGCATATATTTGCATCAATATCTTAAAACAATATCATTTTGAGTATTTGGTCATTTTTTTCTATGCTATAAGCTTAAGTTATAATGATCTCGCTCTTTTTCAGTCTCTCTATCCTCTGATAGTCATACCTTTTGGTCCATTTACATAGCAGAGCTATGAAAGCCTCTTGACTGCAGTAGTCCGTCTCTTCTTCTTTATCTCTGCTGGCTATGCCAATGCAGGTCAGTCCTGGCTGCTAGGGGAAGTGGACAGAGAGGGAGATAAAAGCCTACTGTACTTTGCTTGCATGTTTGCTTTCTTGCACACATTGAACCTTTCAGTGCAAACTAAGTCCTGTTCTGTTTCAACTGGAGCATTATTAATGAATACGGGGTTAAGACGCTGTGGTTCCAAAATGATAACAGACCTGAATAGAATGCCTACTTAATTTTTTCAGGAATGTGTGCAAGTGTGTATGTGCATGCATGTGGGTGTGCATGTGTTTGTGCCTTCTCCGCTGGGACTACTTCGGCTAAGGGGTGAAAACAGACTCAAACTTTGGGAAGAGCTTTAATGTACTTCGGAGTGAACCTGATCTTAAGAAAGCCTTTTTATGAAAACTGTTTTTATTCAGGCTTCCACTTCTAGAAGGGCACTTACTCAATTACCAAGCTTTATCCCTCCCTCCATCCACCCCATCTTCCATATTCTTGGGCCTGCATCCCGGCTGCTTGTACATCGCCACAGGCTAAGAGCATGGACCGCTTAGTGGAGCAACGTTGGGCAAATTCAGTGTGTTGTTGGGAGCTTTCTACATGGATATTCAAACATTTCAATCAGTAAGCATAACCAGATGCAACAAACTGAACACTGATATTTTGGGGACTACCCTATTCCAGCAATAATGTATGGATAAAAAACACACTATACAAGGGAGTATTCAACTCTTACCCTACGAGGTCCAGAGCCTGCTGGTTTTCTGACCTACCTGATCATGAATTGCACACCTGGTGTCCCAGGTCTAATTCAGTTCCTGATTAGAGGGGAACATTGAAAAAATGAAGTGGAACTGGCTTCGAGGTCCAGAGTTGAGTTTGACGGTAATATACTATACAATACAAACTATACTATAATATACACATTACACTATAAATTCTATAATATCCAGACTATATTATACATACTATCCCATACATACAATACTATACATACGATGCTATAATACTATACACACTGTACTATACATACTAATTATACTATACTATACATACTACACTATAATATACTATACATACTATACTATACATACTATACTATACATACTATACACGCTATACTATATTATACTATATTATACATAGTTTTTTCTTACATTTGTACGCCAGGTCATCTTAGGTTTCATTACATACAGTCGAGAAGAACTACTGAATATAAGAGCAGCGTCAACTCACCATCAGTACGACCAAGAATATGACTTTCCCAGAGCGGATCCTGTGTTCTGCCTTCCACCCAGGACAACGGAATGGATCCCAGCCTGCGACCCAAAACAACGACGCCGTAAAAGAGGCAAACGAAGCGATCTTCTGGTCAGGCTCCGGAGACTGGCACATCGCGCGCCACTCCCTAGCATACTACTCGCCAATGTCCAGTCTCTTGACAACAAGGTTGATGAAATCCGAGCAAGGGTAGCATTCCAGAGGGACATCAGGCACTGTAACGTTCTTTGCTTCACGGAAACATGGCTCACTCGAGAGACGCTATCGGAGTCGGTGCAGCCAGCTGGTTTCTCCACGCATCGCGCCGACAGAAACAAACATCTTTCTGGTAAGAAGAGGGGCGGGGGCGTATGCATTATGGTTAACGAGACGTGGTGTGGTCACAACAACATACAGGAACTCAAGTCCTTCTGTTCACCTGATTTAGAATTCCTCACAATCAAATGTCGACCGCATTATCTACCAAGGGAATTCTCTTCGATTATAATCACAGCCGTATATATTCCCCCCCCCAAGCAGACACATCGATGGCTCTGAACGAACTTTATTTGACTCTTTGCAAACTGGAATCCATATATCCTGAGGCTGCATTCATTGTAGCTGGGGATTTTAACAAGGCTAATCTGAAAACAAGACTCCCTAAAATGTATCAGCATATCGATTGCGCAACCAGGGCTGGTAAAACCTTGGATCATTGCTATTCTAATTTCCGCGATGCATATAAGGCACTGCCCCGCCCTCCTTTCGGAAAAGCTGACCACAACTCCATTTTGTTGCTCCCTGCCTACCGACAGAAGCTAAAACAAGAAGCTCCCACACTGAGGTCTGTTCAACGCTGGTCCGACCAATCTGATTCCACGCTCCAAGACTGCTTCCATCACGTGGACTGGGATATGTTTCGTATTGCGTCAGACAACAACATTGAAGAATACGCTGATTCGGTGAGCGAGTTCATTAGAACGTGCGTTGAAGATGTCGTTCCCATAGCAATGATTAAAACATTCCCAAACCAGAAACCGTGGATTGATGGCAGCATTCGCGTGAAACTGAAAGCGCGAACCACTGCTTTTAATCAGGGCAAGGTGACCGGAAACATGACCGAGTACAAACAGTGTAGCTATTCCCTCCGCAAGGCAATCAAACAAGCTAAGCGTCAGTATAGAGACAAAGTAGAATCGCAATTCAACGGCTCAGACACAAGAGGTATGTGGCAGGGTCTACAGTCAATCACGGATTACAAAAAGAAAACCAGCCCAGTCACGGACCAGGATGTCTTGCTCCCAGGCAGACTAAATAACTTTTTTTGCCCGCCTTGAGGACAATACAGTGCCACTGACACGGCCCGCAACCAAAACATGCGGACTCTCCTTCACTGCAGCCGAGGTGAGTAAAACATTTAAATGTGTTAACCCTCGCAAGGCTGCAGGCCCAGACGGCATCCCCAGCCGCGCCCTCAGAGCATGCGCAGACCAGCTGGCTGGTGTGTTTACGGACATATTCAATCGATCCCTATCCCAGTCTGCTATTCCCACATGCTTCAAGAGGGCCCCCATTGTTCCTGTTCCCAAGAAAGCTAAGGTAACTGAGCTAAACGACTACCGCCCCGTAGCACTCACTTCTGTCATCATGAAGTGCTTTGAGAGACTAGTCAAGGACCATATCACCTCCACCCTACCTGACACCCTAGACCCACTCCAATTTGCTTACCGCCCAAATAGGTCCCCAGACGATGCAATCTCAACCACACTGCACACTGCCCTAACCCATATGGACAAAAGGAATACCTATGTGAGAATGCTGTTCATCGACTACAGCTCAGCATTCAACACCATAGTACCCTCCAAACTCGTCATCAAGTTCGAGACCCTGGGTCTCGACCCCACCCTGTGCAACTGGGTACTGGACTTCCTGACGGGCCGCCCCCAGGTGGTGAGGGTAGGTAACGACACAACAGTGGTAGGCTTGATTACCAACAACGACGAGACGGCCTACAGGGAGGAGGTGAGGGGCCTTGGAGTGTAGTGTCAGGAAAATAACCTCACACTCAACGTCAACAAAACTAAGGAGATGATTGTGGACTTCAGGAAACAGCAGAGGGAACACCCCCCTATCCACATCGATGGAACAGTAGTGGAGAGGGTAGCAAGTTTTAAGTTCCTCGGCGTACACATCTGAGACAAACTGAATTGGTCCACCCACACAGACAGCATCGTGAAGAAGGCGCTTCAACCTCATCTACTGCATCTTTATGTAATACATGTATCACTAGCCACTTTAAACTATGCCACTTTGTTTACATACTCATCTAATATGTATATACTGTACTCGATACCATCTATTGCATCTTGCCTATGCTGCTCTGTACCATCACTCATTCATGTATCTTTATGTACATATTCTTTATCCCTTTACACTTGTGTGTATAAGATAGTAGTTTTGGAATTGTTAGCTAGATTACTCGTTGGTTATTACTGCATTGTCGGAACTAGAAGCACAAGCATTTCGCTACACCTGCATTAACATCTGCTAACCATGTGTATGTGACAAATAAAAATTTGATTTGATTTGATTTACATAATATACTATAAATACATAAATTATACATACTACACTAAAATATACTATACATACCATACATAATATAATATACAAACAATAGTATACGTACTACATACACTATACAAACATTTCTGAAGGAGTGCCACGCCTAGGTCTGGCAAGTGCATATTTTCTAATTCCTTGTTTGAATTAACTATACAACACATAAAACAAACAAGGTACATTCTTACATTTTATATATATCACTCTTCCTTCCTTCGTCCCTCCCTCCCTGGCAACTGACACAGTACTTTGGGGCCAATTCAGATGTAGGAATTTATGCCTTTCCTATAAAATTCTCAGTGTTTGATATTCAGACTTAACTTATTCAGTCGAGTAACGTGCTCTACAGGTGTGGCTACCTTGCACGCTTTGAATAAATGTAATTCAACCGCTGAAAACCCTCCCATTTGCTGGCCAACAGATTTTCTCATGGAGTTTTCATTCAATATGGTTTTCAGTACATTTATCTTAAGCCATCCCTTTAAATACGCTGTACCTTTAAGTTAGAATTTTGTCGACAGACTCACTAGAATATATTGGGATAATGGGTTCAGAATATCAGGGATCAATTAAAGAAAACTATCTAAATTACCACATTCAGTTCTTCAACACATGGTAATTATAATAAGGGAGCTGTGAGTTTCTTGTTGTTTACACCAGTAAACAACAACAATACCAACTAGTGAGAAAACATAAGGGAGTAACATATAAAGGGGAGGAAATGAAGTCCAGGTGTGAATCATAATGATTAACAGGTGTGCGTAATGATGAATCCCAGGACCGGTGGTTCGTATTCTGGCAACGTCGCATGCCGGAGGGGAGGAGCAGGAGGAGATGTGACAGTATCCCCCCTCCCCCTCTGATGTGCAGCCCCAGCTGCAGAACGATGCCGACCAGAGGGCCGACCAGAGGGCCGACCAGAGGGACGACTCAGAGGACTCCGAGCGGGTCGGTCCGGGCGGCAAAGGTGGAAATTCCCGAGGATGTTGCGGTCCGCTCTTCTGGGCTATACTCCTCCCAGTCCATTAGATACTGGAGGGGGACATTATCAGCTAGGGGACCAGGAACCACCTGTTTGAGAAGGGAGACATGAAAAGAGTGTGAGATGCGATAGTGACTGGGTAGTTGTAACCTGTATGTCACCTCATTGACCATCCGGAGAAACTTGAATGGCCCCACAAACCGGGGGCTCAGTTTCTTGCAGGGGCAGGCGGAGTGGGAGGATCCTGGTAGAGAGCCAGACGCGGTCCCCAGGATCGAACACAGGGGTCTCACTGCAGTGGCGTTCCTTCTGACGATGGACGGTGGCCGGAACCACTCATCTACTGCAGGAGCCGCGGTCTGGCCCGGGGTCCATGGGGCCAGGGCCAGCTGTAAACCCAAAACACCCTGGAAGGGGGTCAACCTACTGGAGGAGTGACGTAGGGAGTTCTGGGCGTACTCTGCCCAGGGAAGGAATTGTTCCCACTCCCCCTGTCGATCCTGACAGTGACTCCTCAGGAACCTCCCCAGCTCCTGGTTCATCCTTTCCACCTGCCCGTTGGACTAAGGTCGATACCGGGAAGTGAGGCTTACCTTGATCCCGAGCTTCTCCATGAAGGCCCTCCAAACTCGTGATGTGAATTTGGGGCCACGGTCGGAGACGATGTCCTCAGGAAGGCTATAATGCCGGAAGACCTGCTGGAGGAGTGCCTCAATGACCTGGAAAGCAGTGGGGAGACCAGGAAGAGGGATTAATCGACATAACTTGGAAAATCTATCCACTACCCCCAGAATAGTGGTGAAACCATCAGAGGGGGGAAGATCGGTTACAACGTCAATGGATAGATGTGACCAAGGTCACTGAGGCACGGGAAGCGGCAGGAGCTTCCCTGCTGGAGCATTCCGGGGGACTTGATTTGAGCACATCCTGCACCAAGGTGGGCCACCAGTTCTTCTCAGCGATGGAGTGGATGGTGCGAGAAATACCTGGATGTCCAGCGACAACAGCTATGTGTGCCCAGTTCAGCAGCCAATCCCTTATCCCTGTGGGAACGTAGATGCGCTTGGGAGGACAATTCTGTGGTGCAGGCTTCCTCTCTAGAGCCTAGCGGATGTCCACATCTACATGCCAAACCACTGGACCCACAACTTGGGAGGATGGGATTATGGGTGCCCTCTGGACAGGAACCTCTCCCGAATTGTAGATATGGGACAGAGCGATGGTTTGATGTTCTTAGAACCTGGGCGATAGGTCAGCGTGAAGTTGAACCTGGTGAGGAAAAGTGCCGATGGTCGGTGAGGATGACGAAGGTTTCCTTGGCGCCCTCCAGCCAGTGTCTCCACTCCTCTAATGCCAACTTCACCTCTAGGAGCTCCCGATCACCGACATCGTAATTCCTGATGAAACAGCGGTAGAAGGTGGCTAACCCCAGAAACCGATGTAACCCCTTGATGGTGGTTGGGACTGGCCATGACCATACCGCATCTACCTTCTTGTCCTCCATCCTCACTCCCTGCAGGCTGATTTGGTAACCCAGGGAGGAAACAACCCTCTGGCAGAATTGGCAATTCTCTGTCTTGACGAACAGGTGATTGACCAAGAGGCATTCCAGGACTGCTCGAATGTGGGTGATATGATCTTTCAGGTTGGTCGAGAAGATGAGGATGTCATCGATGTATACAATCACCTGCCATCCAAGCATGTCCCGGAACACCTTGTTGACGAATACCTGGAACACTGATGGAGCATTGGCTAAGCCAAAGGGCAGAACCAAGTACTCGTAGTGACCAGACATCATGCTGAACACTGTCTTCCACTCACCCCCCTCCCGGATGCCGATGAGAATGTAGGCACTCTGCAGGTCCAGTTTGGTGAAGATCTGAGCCCCGTGGAGCTGCTCTATGGCTGACGGAACCAACGGGAGAGGGTACTGATACTTCTTGGTGATGTCATTGAGTCCCCGGTAATTGATACATGGTCGTAATCCTCCCTCCTTCTTGGAGAAAAGCCAATGCAGGGGACGTGGATGTTCGGAGGAAACCCTGTTGGAGCGCCTCTTGAATGTAATCCTCCATGGCCTGGGTCTCAGCCACAGACAGAGGGTAGATGTGTCTGCGTGGAGGTGTACCACCGGAAAACAGGTCGAATGCACAGTCCCAGGGGCGATGAGGAGGGAGACAAGTAGCATGGGTCTTGGAGAATACCTCCTTAAGGTCCTGGTATTCGTCTGGTATGTTGGGCTGAAGGGTACCCATAGGATTCTCAACCGATGTGGAACCACAGGGGGACAGGGAAGCAGATCTTCCAGCATTCAGGTGACCAGTCTGTGATTTTCATCCTCAACTATGAGATGATAGGGTTATGGCATTGGAGCCAAGGGAGGCCGAGGATGATTTTGTGACCTGGTGCACTTGTGATGAAGAAAGAGATGCTCTTTTGGTGATTGGACTCCACGGTGATGGTGAGTGGTGTGTCTGATGGTCCCAGATCCTAATGGCTGACAGTCGAGTCCTTGAACTGGAAGAGGAGTTGAGAGTGGATAGATGGTAATGTTGAGGGAGGCGGCAAGGGTCTGATCCATAAAGTTTCCCACGGCACCGGAATCCACTAAAGCTGTAGACACAGTACGAGGGACAGTCAGCCAGAGTGATTGACCCCGAAAAGAGTCTAGCAGGAAGAGCTGAATCTGGAATACTCACTCCTGGTCCAGGGGATGGAACATCACGTGACCGTCCCTCTGCTCTAGTGGATCCCGGATTCTGAAGTACAGGACACCGCTAGAGCTTGTGCCTTCTTTGCCCACAATACAGACATAGCCCCAGCTGTATCCATCTGAGTTGTTTTGCCGCAAAAAGGCATGTGGACCCCTACATTCATGGGTTCAGGCTCTGATCCCAAGTACTCGCCGAAGGAGGGAGAGGAGCGATGAGAATGTCGACGCTTTCGGAGAAGGTTATCCTGGCGGATGGCCATCGCATTGAGTGCGTCCAGGGTGAGGTTGTCGTCCCGACAGGCCAGTTCCGTCTGGACCTCCTCATGCAGACCTCTTCTGAATAGCGTGCGAAGCGCCGGCTCATTCCATCCACTGGAAGCTGCTACTGTCCGGTAGGTGAGTGCATACTTAGCAGCCGTCTGATTCCCCTGCTGTAGCTGTAGCAGATGCTCACCTCCCTCTCTGCCCTCCGTGGGATGATCGAAAATGCATTTAAACAGAGTCATGAACCCCTCATAAGAATCTAGCTCCTCCTCTTCCCTCTCCCAAACGGCAAACTGCACTGCTTCTTGATACAATGCTTGCTTAACCCGGAAGCCAGCCGCACCAATGTGTCGGAGGAAACACCGTACACTGGGCACCCGTGTCAGTGTGCATTGCACCCGGCCCGCCACAGGAGTCGCTAGAGCGCGATGGGACAAAGACAACCTGGCCGGCCAAACCCTCCCCTAACCCGGACAATACTGGGCCAATTGTGCGCTGCCTCATGGGTCTTCCGGTCACGGCCGGCTGCGACACAGCCTGGGATCGAACCAGGATCTGTAGTGACTCAGCTAGCACTGCGATTCAGTGCCTTGGAATGGTGCGCCACTTGGGAGGCCCCCATAGTACAAAAGTTGACCTATTCTAATGGTCAACTTGTCCGTCTATGCGAGAAAGAAATATTCCAAACATAGTCTGGGACAGTTGTGGGATGCGATAGATACCAAATTGATACAACCACTAGAATCAAAAAATATTTTAAAAGCAATGAGGCTGATGCAACAGATCAGAACATTTAGCTTAAAATGTTGATTAACTATTAGGCTCACTATTTCTTCACATTATAAGCACAGTAATGCGCACATGGTTGTAGGCTTTAAGCGCGAATGTTCCAAAATTAAATCATTTAGCGGGAAAACACCATTCTCAAAAGTGACCGCAAATGTGATTATGCATGTAATGTTTTATTATAAAGGTGCATTTGTATGGTGAAAATGATCTTCTCCAAACTTGAAACTCACGCGTCACCTATGTACCTTCCTGACGGGCCGCCCCCAGGTGGTGAGGGTAGGCAACAACATCTCCTCCCCGCTGATCCTCAACACTGGGGCCCCACAAGGGTGCGTTCTGAGCCCTCTCCTGTACTCCCTGTTCACCCACGACTGTGTGGCCACGCACGCCTCCAACTCAATCATCAAGTTTGCGGACGACACAACAGTGGTAGGCTTGATTACCAACAACGACGAGACGGCCTACAGGGAGGAGGTGAGGGCCCTCGGAGTGTGGTGTCAGGTAAATAACCTCACACTCAACGTCAACAAAACTAAGGAGATGATTGTGGACTTCAGGAAACAGCAGAGGGAACACCCCCCCATCCACATCGATGGAACAGTAGTGGAGAGGGTAGCAAGTTTTAAGTTCCTCGGCATACACATCACAGACAAACTGAATTGGTCCACTCACACAGACAGCATCGTGAGGAAGGCGCAGCAGCGCCTCTTCAACCTCAGGAGGCTGAGAAATTTGGCTTGTCACCAAAAGCACTCACAAACTTCTACAGATGCACAATCGAGAGCATCCTGGCGGGCTGTATCACCGCCTGGTATGGCAACTGAACCGCCCTCAACCGTAAGGCTCTCCAGAGGGTAGTGAGGTCTGCACAACGCATCACTGGGGGCAAACTACCTGCCCTCCAGGACACCTACACCACCCGATGCTACAGGAAGGCCATAAAGATCATCAAGGACATCAACCACCCGAGCCACTGCCTGTTCACCCCGCTGTCATCCAGAAGGCGAGGTCAGTACAGGTGCATCAAAGCTGGGACCGAGAGACTGAAAAACAGCTTCTATCTCAAGGCCATCAGACTGTTAAACAGCCACCACTAACATTGAGTGGCTACTGCCAACACACTGTCAATGACACTGACTCTACTCCAGCCACTTTAATAATGGGAATTGATGGGAAATGATGTAAATATATCACTAGCCACTTTAAACAATGCTACCTTATATAATGTTACTTACCCTACATTATTCATCTCATATGCATACGTAGATACTGTACTCTATATCATCGACTGCATCCTTTATGTAATACATGTATCACTAGCCACTTTAACTATGCCACTTGGTTTACATACTCATCTCATATGTATATACTGTACTCGATATCATCTACTGTATCTTGCCTATGCTGCTCTGTACCATCACTCATTCATATATCCTTATGTACATATTCTTTATCCCCTTACACTGTGTATAAGACAGTAGTTTTTTGGAATTGTTAGTTAGATTACTTGTTCGTTATTACTGCATTGTCGGAACTAGAAGCACAAGCATTTCGCTACACTCGCATTAACATCTGCTAACCATGTGTATGTGACAAATAAAATTTTATTTTATTTGATTTGTATGCCAGTTAGGCTCTACACCGGTTGTAAAGTGAATTAATGTTCTTCATTTTAAGAAGTTATTTGGCCACTTTATTTGTGATACAAACCAAAATATATAGGCCTTTGGGCTATGCTACATGAGGTGTGCGATTAGATGATTTGGTAAAAGTCGCAATAAAAAGGCATGCACCATTTCTTGCCTTACTGCACACAAGCTGGGCATCATTCACAAGTGATAATATATAATTCACAAGTGATAGGCTAATATTGTCACCCATCAGACTATTCTTGATTTAATATTGTCTTTACATATATTAAATAATATATGTGTGACATTTGTTTTGATTTAGAATGGACCATTATCATGCACCTGTTTTGAAACAGGGGTACGGGGAAAAAATATGTAATCTATGCACTTAAATAGCAAATGGAGGATGATTTTCCCGAGGTTTGTTTTCATGCCAGACAGGTAGGCTATTCTCCTGTTGTAAAGAGAAGCAATGTGCTTAATATTAGGAAAGTTGAGAAATAAATATAGTAGGCCTAGCCTATAGAAAGCTGATGGGATCCTCCTCTTTTTAATAGAGGACATCAAAACTCTGTTTTCTCACATAATTGCATAGCCTATAGAAATGTCGCACAACATGAGCTCATGGGCTCTCATGAAGTGTTTGATTAGATTTTCAAATACATTTGCATTAATGTCAGAGAGATTTGTCAGACAATAGAAGGCATAGAACCAGGCAGTTAGTAAGTTTGGTAGGCTACTAATGATCATCAGTGGCATCAGAGCTTGAAAAAACCTAGTAACCGATCACATGGAAATTGACTGAGGTCATAATTTGTGACCACCAGTGTGGCGGTAATACGGTCACTGTAACATCCCTAGTTTATACTGGTAATGGTCAATATTCAACATGATAGAAATAGGAAACAGAGAAAGTCAGGGTAGCCAATAAATAATACATTTGAGAGTACCCATCTCTTAAAGTTAAAAGGCTATACAATTTATATTCTGCATAATGGTAAGGCATTTTATCAACTTTATGGTGGAAAATTTGATATGTTGATATGCTTCAGTTTGCTGCCATATGACTGGTTTCACATTTGTCTCCAGTGATTACAAGGTAAAATAGATCTTAAACAAGTATAATTTATATTTACAATTCCCTTATCCAAACAGATTAGTAATTTACCTAGCTTTTATCAATAGCTCTTATCAAGATGTAAATTACAGTGCATGGAGAATGATGTTATTTATATCGGAAGTAAATGCTATTTCCACTTTGATCCGGTAGGTTCACTATACCTTATTCATGGTTTCCTCGCACGCAAAGGTGGTGGCATTATGACGGAATTAAGTCAAGGTCAGAATACGGCATATCTGTAGACACACCTCCACCACACCTTCATTTATTCGACCTCCACCCCAAACAAATAGCGGGTGAATAGCATGCTATTCACATGCTTAAATTCAAGGTCTGAATACGCATGGAAAGAAAAGTGCATAAAAAAGGTCGGATTTCCCCCTTTGAGCAAAGACCCAAGTTTGCCAGATAAAAGTGCTCTCCCTTCAGTCCTGTTATACACCGCACATCCCAAAAAAGATGTGCTACCTCTTTCCTCTCTATTGGAGCAGCTCCCATTTCCTCTTGAAGGGTCACTGACTGTCTGCCTAATGGCATTTCTGACAAAAGAGGAGTCTGCTTCAGTGATTTAAAGATGGATGCCAGGGAGGAAGGGAAGGAAAGAGGGAGATGGGTTAGAATGGAAGGTGTGTGTAGATGGTATATGTGGCTGGTGGCACATTACTATGAGCCCGTCCTCCCCAATTAATGTATGCAACTGAATAAATGGAATGGTATCAAATGCATCAAACACATGGTTTACATGTGTTTTATAACATTCCATTCCAGCCATTCTCATGAGCCTTCCTCCCCTCACCAGCCTCCTATGGTGGATGGGAGAAATAGAAAGATGGGTGCCTAGGAGGAAGGCAGGACTGGAGGGAGATGGAGAGGAGTGACTGGGGTGTGTGGATAGGATCCATGAACATATACTGACAGGCCTATCCTGTGACAACCCCTCCCAGCTGGCAAGAGACAACTCTTCCTGGATCTGGTTTCTGGTTGGGTGTGGTTTGGGGGAGATAGAGATATTGAGGGATAGGGGAGTTGGGGGATAGACAGGACCATGTTGGGAGCTGCAGTGAGCTCCACAGCCCCAGGGCAGACAGGAGAAAAGAGGCCATCTCACTGCCCGTTTGCTAGGGAGGGGAGAGGAGGAGAGACACTATGCCAGGAAGACAGAGACCCACATCCAGTGTCATGAGCAGCCTCAGCAGTCTGGAGAGGAGATAGACATCTTGGCATTTCAGTGATCTAAAGGTCTATGATGAAGGAGGAAACACAAACAACCCCTGGTCGGTCCCTAAATCTGATATGGTACCTACCATAATGCTTACATGTATCATTTTTTCTGAACTAGTGCCAAAGGTAGATTCTGGACATTGCCATAGACATACAAATGAAAGCAAGAGATTTGGTTCCATACACTGGTACCAGAACAGGAGAACCCTCGAGAACCATAACATGTATAAAATCATTGCACTGCTATTACATTACAGTGTTGGCTGGCGATAAGGAATCAAAATCAAATATAATGTTATGTCACATACACATATTTAGCAGATGTTATTGTGGGTGTAGCAGAATGCCACTGGTTCAACATCATATTGGGTTTAACAGGCTGATTAAATTCACTGCAGGTTTCACTTCTGCAGGTTTCACTTCTGCAGGTTTCACTTCTGCATGTCTTTGTGATGGCCATCCGATGATCAGTGGGCTGTTGTTAAAGCGCACACCTGGAGGACTTCAGATATATACATTTAGATTCTGTCTCAGAGACACATGCTGACACATATGCGTGCAGCTCAACAAAAGGTGTCCTCCAACTCCGAGACAGAATTAGCTAAGGTAAGTAGGGAGTCTTCGTCTCTCCATCCACACACCTTAATATTCCTGTTAGTTTTTTTTTTTAACACAACGTAATTATGTTGTACTCTCCTGACAGCTGATCTGTCAGCACGTGCATTAGGATCACTGGTGCATTTATTAGGGTGCGAGAGAGAGCGGTAGACAGGGAGAGAGCGTAAGAAAGAGAGAGAGAGATGGAAAGGGAGGAGAGGAGAGCGTGTGTGTGGGCAGACTCTGACAGGGCTAGTTTACATGGTGTGTAAAAATAATAAAATCTCATTCCGTATACTGCACTTCCAAGGTTTTTACCTGTACAGGGCAACCCCTGCCTCATCCTAGTTAGATACTATCCCTCACCTTCATAAGCCAGAAGCCATGGATTACAGGCAACATGCACACTGAGCTAAAGGGTAGAGCTGCCGCTTTCAAGGAATGGGATTCTAACCCGGAAGCTTATAAGAAATCCCGCTATGCCCTCCAACGAATCATCAAACAGGCAAAGCGACAATACAGGACTAAGATTGAATTGTACTACACCGGCTCCGACGCTCGTCGTCTGTGGCAAGGCTTTCAAACTATTAAAGACAAATGAAAGCACAGCCGAGAGCTGTCCAGTGACACAAGCCTAACAGACGAGCTAAATAACTTCTATGCAAGTAACACTGAAACATGCATGAGAGCATCAGCTGTTCCAGAAGACTGTGTGAACACACTTTCCGCAACCGATGTGAGTAAGACCTTTAAACAGGTCAACATTCACAAGGCCGCAGGGCCAGACGGATTACCAGGACGTGTACTGCGAGCATGCGCTAACCAACTGGCAAGTGTCTTCACTGACATTTTCAACCTCTCCCTGTCTGAGTATGTAATACCAACATGTTTTAATCAGACCACCATAGTGCCTGTGCCCAAGAACACTAAGGTAACCTGCCTAAATGACTACCGGCCCTTAGCCCTCACACCTGTAGCCATGAAGTGCTTTGAAAGGCTCATCATGGCTCACATCAACACCATTATCCCAGAAATCCTAGATCCACTCCAATCTGGATATCGTACCAACAGATTCACAGATGATGCAATCTATATTGCACTCCACACTACCCTTTCACACCTGGACAAAAGGAACACCTATGTGAGAATGCTATTCATTGACTACAGCTCAGCGTTCAACACCATAGTGCCCTCAAAGCTCTTCACTAAGGACCCTGGGACTAAACACCTCCCTCTGCAAGTAGATCCTGGACTTACTGACGGGCCACCCCAACGTGGTAAGGGAAGGTAACAACTCATCCGCCATGCTGATCCTCAACACGGGGGCCCCTCAGGGGTGCGTGCTCAGTCCCCTCCTGTACTCCCTGTTCACTCAAGATTGCACGGCCAGGCACGACACCAACACCATCATTAAGTTTGCTGATGACACAACAGTGTTAGGTCTGATCACCGACAATGATGAGACAGCCTATAGGGAGGTCGTCAGAGACCTGACCGTGAAGTGCAAGGACACAACCTCTCCCTCAATGTGACCAAGACAAAGGAGATGATTGTGGACAAAAGGAAAGTAGTACCGCACGGCAAGTAGTACCGCAAGGCAAGTAGTACCGGAGCGCCAAGTCTAGGTCCAAGAGGCTTCTAAACAACTTCTACCCCCAAGCCATAAGACTCCTGAACAGCTAAACAAATGGCTACCCAGACTATTTGCATCCCCCCCTCTTTTACGCTGCTGCTTTTTTTGTGGAGTATTTTCTTAAAACTGCATTGTTGGTTAAGGGCTTGTAAGTAAACATTTCACTGTAAGGTCTACACCTGCTGTATTCGGCACATGTGACAAATACAATTTGATTTGATTTTAAATAATAAAGAACAGCAGAATGAGGGTAGAGTGAGTGCATAGTCATGGTCTGCCCCAAAGCTAGTAGCAGTAGGTAGCTGGTGTGTAAAAACAAAGTTCCTTGCTAACTGAGTAAAGTTCCTCACACTCAAACCATATTAAGAAAAACAGTGTACTACATTCTAAGAATGTGGTCTGGTCTGGGGCTTATAGTTCCAGACGACTACAAATGAACCTCCAAGAATCAACAATCAACATAATTTGGTTTGTGTTCCGCAGCCGTACATCTCTAACTGGAGATCACAGCTTGTCTGGAGCTAAGCCTCCATCTGTCCCCCTGCTCCTCCAGTAGACAGTCTCCAGCAGACAGTCTCCACACTCCTCCAGCAGACAGTCTCCAGCAGACAGTCTCCACACTCCTCCAGCAGACAGTCTCCAGCAGACAGTCTCCACACTCCTCCAGCAGACAGTCTCCAGCAGACAGTCTCCACACTCCTCCAGCAGACAGTCTCCACACTCCTCCAGCAGACAGTCTCCAGCAGACAGTCTCCACACTCCTCCAGCAGACTGTCTCCAGCAGACTGTCTCCAGCAGACAGCCTGTCTCCAGCAGACAGCCTCCACACTCCTCCAGCAGACAGCCTCCACACTCCTCCAGCAGACAGCCTCCACACTCCTCCAGCAGACAGCCTCCACACTCCTCCAGCAGACTGTCTCCAGCAGACAGTCTCCACACTACTCCAGCAGACAGTCTCCACACTCCTCCAGCAGATTGAGATGGAAATGAAAATGATCACTGAGTGCTTTAAGAAGAATGAAGAACGTAGTGCGCGTTTCAGTGTGTTTAAGCCTCTGGGTGTGTGTGTGTGTGTGTGTGTGTGTGTGTGTGTGTGTGTGTGTGTGTTTGAGTGTGTGTGTGTGTGTTTGAGTGTGTGTGTATGAGTTTGAGATAGTGAGAAGACCCTTGTGGCCAGGAGTCACGTTTTGATGTCAGCCCCTCATATGATGATGTCACGTCTGTGCGCAGGGAGTGAACACGCCATTGGAGTGTCACGGGTAGAAGGGGGGAGGAGGGGAATGAGGAGTAACACTAAGAGGCTAGGACAGGAACAGCTCTCCCCCCATCCATTTAAGAGGCACTCCAGGGACGGAAAGAGATGAGATGAGGATCACATACACACACCCACACACTATCCTTCTGTACCTAGTTTAAAGACCTTCCGTGTGTCTTGTCAAAGTACAACAAAATGTTACTTGCTAACAAAAACTGAAATATAACATTCCGTTTTCTTACAAGTAAAATATCCACTCTTCAAAATCTACACCACAAAATAAGTAGGCTAACAATGCCATGTGTACTTCTGAGGCAAACAGCAGCAACAATATTGACAACCCGCAAAAAAAAAAAAAATCCAACTTACTTCAATGCAAGGAAATCATGGCATTTTTCAGTGTCTGAAGATACATATTTTCCTTATTCCTGTGCCAACTTCATGGGTTGATGGTCATTTCCCTAAGCTACAGTTAGACCTGACAGTGTTGTCTTCTTGGCTTTGACACAGTGCAATATGAAGGACTGGAGTGTGAAGCTCCAAATATGTTGCCTTTCTAGGCAGTCTCATTTATCACGCACTAACACCGCTAGCACTCAGCAGTCCCTGTCCATAAATCAGCCAGGTACAGGTATCATCTGCTCTGTCATCGAAGGGAGACCGCTATGGAAGAAAGTGAGGAAAGCTGTACTTTACTTACAGCATGTAGGTATAATGCATTATGAAGAAGCTATAATGCATTGCAAGACTTGTCATCATCAGGTTCAGGTTCAGCAAGGCTATAGCTGAAGGCTATAATGCATTATGAAGCCGTTATAAAATGAAAAGTAAGACTTGTTTTAACCCCTTTATAACGTCTAATCTCAGAATGATTCTCACAAGAACAAAAACATTTTAAAGTAACTTCCCAGTGTTTCCAGATTTCTATGAAATATGACCTATAATTAATTACAATATTAGTGAAATAGTTTTCCTTCCAAAAAAAGGTAATTAAGCATGTTAAAAAGCTTTTAACATGCTTTTCTGTGGGTGTAATCCAACAACAGAATGGTGTGGGCGCATACCGGTCATTAAAAATATGAATGTGAATAAACCACAGATTGGCCAGCTCATCCTCTTCAGGCAATGACATCATCATCTATGAGGAAATAGCAAGTATTTTTGAAACTATTTTTGAAACAGATTCGTTTGAGGTGTTTTTTTAAAAGTGTTTTTTTTTCTACAATTAATGCTTTGGCCCCAAATATGTGTATAGGATGGGTAAACAATATTATTTGGGTATGAGTGAAGAGAATATGAACTTTTGAAAGAGATTTTCAATGGACAGTTACTTTAAGTTAGAGGGAAAATAACAGTCTCATAATAAATCATTATACCAGTCAGCTGAAGGGTTACCCAAATTAAATGAACACTTGGTAAAAATAACACTTGGTTAAGTGTTACCAAAATTACAGGCGATACTCTGTGATTAGATCAGGAAAATAGACATTTAAACAGGGGTTGGTAAAAATAACACTTGGTTAAGTGTTACCAAAATTACAGGCGATACTCTGTGATTAGATCATGAAAATAGACATTTAAACAGGGGTTGTTAAAAATAACACTTGGTTAAGTGTTACCAAAATTACAGGCGATACTCTGTGATTAGATCAGGAAAATAGACATTTAAACAGGGGTTGGTAAAAATAACACTTGGTTAAGTGTTACCAAAATTACAGGCGATACTCTGTGATTAGATCATGAAAATAGACATTTAAACAGGGGTTGGTAAAAATCACAGTTTGTACTTATACTAATAAAATAGGCACCAGTCAATGATAAACATGACATCTTTCAGAAATCAGTTTATATAACAAAGTGGTTATTATTTTGTGTAATATTCCATTACATACTTTAGTCAGGAACAGTGTGCATAACCATTAAAATGTTTCTTCCTTATGGATAAAAATAAACGTAAAGATGCTACAAATATATTTTTCAAGCCAATAAAAACCTAGTCAATGTGAAAGTCGAGGGTAGGCAGGGCCATGGTATCATACATCACAGCAACATTGTTACTTTATATTTTCTTTATTCATCATGTCATCATTTTACAAATTACAATATGAAGGACTAACAAAATGTATTTATTTATGTGGCAGCATTGAACTATTTGGAAGTAATTCACTCGCTTTCTGTGGCAAGGCAGCACTCATGAAATTCAAATCAAACCATTCCGTAGCTTAGCAGAATAATAGAAAGTTAAAGTGCACCATCAACGAGTGTGAATGTTGATCCAAACATTCGCTCTCTTCCTGATTGAGCTAGTAATCAATTGACACCAAATGAATGACACCTAATAGTTTCACAAGCCCCCGTCTCCTCAATGACTTGCGCAAATCAGACTTTCCTAACAATAATTTAACTTTCATGACAATAAGAGACGTATTAGTTAAGCATGTACTTAATATGGAAACCGTAGTGCAGATCTCAAGTAAGAATACCAAAAATACAGGGTGAGCATGAGATGGTTTGGCCAAGTCAGAGGGAGATGGTTTGGCCCAGTCAGAGGGAGATGGTTTGGCCCAGTCAGGGGATCCTTTAATACCACTGGTGGTTCAGTCCCTTTACAGGTTACTGTTGCCACCTGCAACACTGTTGCTACTCTCTATGCATACACAGCACACATTTTTCACCCTACAGCACAAGGGAAATAGCTTGGTCCCAGATCTGTTTGTGCTGCTTAGCTGAGAGTTGGCTATTCAGCACTAACAGATCTGGGACCAGGCTACAGGGGAAAATACAATAATCACAAATGGGGAAAGTTGCTTTCGTCTCTGATTTCATTGTACCAGTAAATCAAGAATGAGATATCCATCTTCAATTTCAAATCAAATACAGTCAAACTTTGATATATTAATTTCCAAAATGCATAAAATGACATTCTAGTATGTGTTATCACAATTTTCAATTTTTGGTCTTCCTGCAGTCAAATTACCTAGTGGCCTCATGGGTGGAATGTTATAAATATTATGCATTATTTATTCATTATTCATAATTAATAAACGTCTATTTTTTTCATGCCAAAAACTCTGTGTTTCTATTCCAGCGTTTTCTATTTATTTATTTAATATTTCAGTTTTCTGTGATGTATATAAAGTTAATATTAGGATGCAGATTCAAAATGTTATACAACTCTATATCTGATTTGGAACAGGTGTATACTATTGTTTCAAAGTAGTATTACTTTAAAACTACCAAGAAACACTCTGCATGACCCTGAATTAGCCCACTGCAGTAAAAGGTAAATGTAACTATGGACTTGTTTTAAGAGTTGGCTACCAGGGAAAAATCAAGATTTCATTCTGTACAAGCTGAACTATAATTTCACTTGACTAGGAAAGATAAATACAAAAACAATACAACAAAACTGAGTATTCAGTCACCATTCTGTAACAGTTGTTCACGTTTTGGATACAAACTTGGCATGTAAAACAAAAACAGAAGCATTGCACTTAACGCAGACTCACACGTAACTTATGGAATTGGGGTTACAAATGAAACACCTTGGGTGTGGGCTCACAACACATTGAGTGTTAAGAAAATAGTGTGTTTCTTACTGTGTAATGGTGAAACAGAATACAAAGGGAGTTTTTTTACTAGAAAAAGCAAATCAGTGCCTTTGGCAGTGCTGGATTTTCCACAGTGGGGATCTCTAGTGTATATGAAGCCAAAGCTATGGCAAATACACTCCTTCATGAACACGGTACCCTTTCTGTTTCTCTGTCTGCATCCCAAATGGTATCCTATTCCCTATTCCAATGTAGTGCACTACTTTTGACCAGGGCCCATAGGGCTCCAGTCAAAAGTAGTACACTATGTAGGGAACAGTGTGCCTCTGTGTAACTTACCACCCCAATCTTACATATTAACTGAATAGGACTCATCACATTTCATGAATATGCACACTTCTCCCAGGCAACTCTCATGAACATTGCACCGTATGAAGATGAAATTGATGAAACTTGGGCCTGTGAGGCTTCGAAGACGAGGGTTGCAACAAACCGACTCATCAGGCATCATGTTAAAACAGCAAATCTTCATCTATTCAGTCATAAGTCAAGCACAGCCACTGCTTTCCTCCCAAGCTTCTGTTCCGATCACTGGGAAAGGCATGATTTTCTGCACAGTTTTGCCAGCAGTGATATGGCATAATTGAGACATCACGTTATGGCGAGCATTTACTCACGCCATAAGCAGTAGGTCAAGGGAGGGTGTGTGGAGGCTTCCCTTACTAAGACAGCCACCATGTTGTCAGCATAGACCCTCAATGTATTCCACTGGGTACGGTTTCCTTGTGGGGGAAAGCGACCATTTCTCTCGCATCTGCTTACTGCTCAGACATGGAAGGGACAAGCATGCTCTAGGCACACTGTGAATATGGGAATTAATCCGTGCAACAAAAAAAAAAATAAGGAAAAGAGGGGGAAAAAATCTCAAATGGCTCCTAATGTGAGTACATTGCTCAGAGCTTTATTTTCCTTGCGGTCGACTGAATGCTCAAACTAGCCTTTATTCATTCTATTTTTTTCCCTTTCATATGACCATTTTGTTTCGTATGACATCTTGTCAAATGAGTGTGAAGTCCTGGCAGGTTATGCTGCGATTAGGAAACTGCTAGTAACGGGAAAGCTCTTAGCACTGACATCAAGAAACAAGGCCTTTCATAACACAGCCACAAAAAACTTGGGAAAGAAATATGAACACAATAAAAACGATTTGAAAGGGTTTCACAATTTCAATAGAATGTTAGCCCCCCTCCTGAGAACCCATGCACGTCTTTCCCTCCCTGACAAGCTAAAGGCTTAGCATGCTAAACCCACTAAGACATTTAGAAGTTTAACTGGAGAAGACAGGCTAATGTTTTAGCATGCTAAAGCTAGTTAGCTATTCAGGAGCTCGACTGGCTCGTGTAGTCGAGCCAGTCGTAGTACTGCTCAATGAAAGCGGTTGTCACTAGTCACCACAGCCACAAAATAATGCCCCCCCCCCTCCCCCCTATTTTTTTTATTTTTATTTTTTACAAATTCTCATCTTAAAAAGTGATTTTATACCTTAATCCGAACTTTAACCACACTGCTAACCTTAAGCATATACCTAATCCTAACCTTAAATTAAGACCAAGAAGCACATTTTTCCCCCCATGTATTTTTACGATTGCCAATTTGGACTTTGTGCTTGTGCTATCTAGTGGAAACCAGCCTTTTGCTGAGGCATACTGTACAGTGCCTTCAGAAAGTTTTGTTGTGTTACATTTTGTTGTGTTACAGCCGGAATTTAAAATGGACGACGTTGAGATTTTCTGTCCCTTGCCTACACACAATACCCCATAATGTCAAAGTGAAATTATGTTTTTAGAAATGTTTACAAATTCATAAAAAATGTAAAGCTGAAATGTCTTGAGTCAATAAGTATTCAACCCCTTTGTTAAGACAAGCCTAAATAAGTTCAGGAGTAAAAATGTGCTTAACAAATCACCTAATAAGTTGCATTGACTCACTTGTGTGCAATAATAGTGTTTAACATGGTTTTTGAATAACTAATTAATCTCTGTTCCTCACACATACAATTATCTGTAAGGTCCCTCAGACGAGCAGTGAATTTCAAACACAGATTCAAAGATGGGATGTCTTCCAATGCCTCGCAAAGAAGGGCACCTATTGGTAGATGAGTAAAAAAAACTCAGTTCCTAACTCAGTTGCCAGAGAGGAAGGAAATCGCTGAGGGATTTCACCATGAGGCCAATGGTGACTTTAAAATTGTTCCAGAGTTGAATAGCTGTGATAGGAGAAAACTGAGGATGGATCAACAACACTGTAGTTACGCCACAATACTAACCTAAATGACAGAGTGAAAAGAAGAAAGCATGTACAGAAAAAAAATATTCCAAAACATGCATCCTGTTTGCAATAAGGCACTAAATTAGAACTGCAACAAAATATGGCAAAGAAATTGACTTTATGTCCTGAATAGAAAGCATTATGTTTGTGGCAAATCCAACACAACACATCACTGTGTATCACTCTTCATATGTTCAAGCATGGTGGTGGCTGCATCATGTTATGGCTATGCTTGTCATTGGCAAGGACTAGGGCAGTGTTTCCCAAACCTGGTCCTCCAGTACCCCCAACAGTACACTTTTTATTGTAACCCTGGACAAGCACACCTGATTCAACTTGTCAACTGCACTGATTATTGTATTTTTTAAATTTAAATTGAAAACATGGCTCAAATCAATCCAAACCTCTACACAGGAGTTATCTGTGCTCAGCTATCTGAGTGGCCTAGTTACAGATTTGACTTAAATCAGCGTGAAAATGTATGGCAAGACTTGAAAATGGCTGCCTAGCAATGATCAACAACCAACATGACAGAGATTAAATAATTGTTTTGAGAATGATGTGCAAATATTGTACAATCCAGGTGTGCAAAGCTCTTAGAGACTTACTCAGAAAGACTCAGTTGTAATCGATGCCAAAGGTGTAACATCTACTGACTCAGGGGTGTGAATACTTATGTAAATTAGATATCTGTATTTCATTTTCAATACATGTGCAAAAATATCTAAAAACATGTTTAGTACACTAAGGAATTTGACATCTCTGGGAGAAAAACAAAAAACAATGAATATGATGCTTTCTCTGCCACAACATATGGAGAATTCAGTCGTATACTCTAAAGATCACTGATGCATATTTACAGTTCTGTATCCTTGTTGTGAGACATATTATGCATAATATTATCGGATTAATTTGGGGGAAAATACTCTTTCACAAATAAAGGGGTTCACACCAATTAACTGTTCACGCCACAGTTAATTGCTGTATGTGTTGAATAAAAGCGGAATAGAGAAATAGAGAATGTGGTTAGTCAGAATACACTAGAGGTCAGTCCTCACTGGAGAGATGTCTGTTCTCTAGTTACATCCCTACTCACTGCATCCATTCGGAAGTACATGACCAGAGATGAGAGGACAGGTGTGGCAGTTTTAGGAGGGTTGGGTTGTCTGACAGATATAGTGAAGTTCTGTGAGCCTATATGACAATTTGAGCAACCAAGTACAGTTTTTTTCTCTCCCCAAAACAACCAAAGCTTTACAGTCATGTACAGGCAAAGCCATGACAAAGTAGATTATAAATATGTAAGGCAGTCAGACCAACATTATGACTATTGAATATCCTGTGTGATGATGTCCTGTTCTTGTTTTCTCAGTTACTCTTAGGTTCTTTAGGGGCCTTTTGTTTTCTTCAAGACCTGGCAGTGTGTGTGTGTGTGTTGTGTGTCACGCAGCTAGGGTCCATCCCTCCTACTAGACGTCCTCAGATTCTCCTCGCAGGCCTCTTTGGCACTTATCTAACGTCTTCTGGTAGGCGCGGGCCATCATCGAGCCTGGGGGTTTCCATTGTGGCGCGACCGAGACCTTTCCAGGACCGCGCGGCGGGTGTCTGAAGAGAGAGAGAGACAGAAAATAAGAAAGAGTGAGATGGAGAGCGAGAGAGGGAAAAAAAGAGAACAGGAAAGTGTTGTTAGAGTCATAGTAACACAAAGAGGGTGTGAGGGGTAGGAGAGGAGGAGGGAGAGAAACATCAATAACAGAACCCAAGCTGATTAAGAAGACAGCAGCACGGTGGAGGGGAAGAGACAAGAGGGGCCTGGAGTGGCGGTGCTTGCGTCTAGTGTCATAGTAACTGCCAAGGAAGAGCACAAACACAGCACACAACACACAGAGTGAGCGAGTGAGCAGGGGAGAGAGAGAGAGAGAGAGAGAGAGAGAGAGAGAGAGAGTGCGAGTGAACAGGGGTGAGTTGAGGAGATCAGAATTACCACAATTAGGCAGATAGCCGCTAATTATCAAAATCCAGAAAAGAGCTGTTCAATTCTACAACCACCTAAAAGGAAGCAATTCCCAAACCTTCCATAACAAAGCAATCCCCTACAGAGAGATTAACCTGGAGAAGAGTCCCCTAAGCAAGCTGGCCCCAGGGCTCTCTAGAATAAACAGACCCCACAGAGGCCCAGGACAGCAACACAATAAGACCCAACTAAATCATGAGATAACAAAAAGATAATTACTTGACACATTGGAAAGAATTACCAAAAAACTGAGCAAACTAGAATGCTATTTCATCCTAAACAGAGAGGACACAGTGGCAGAATACCTGACCACTATGACTGACCCAGTCAATTAAGGAAAGTTTTGACTATGTACAGACTGAGCATAGCCTTGCTATTGAGAGAGGCCGCCGTAGGCAGACCTGGCTCTCAAGAGAAGACAGGCTATCTGCACACTACCCACAAAATGAGGTGGAAACTGTGCTGCACTTCCTAACCTCCT
The DNA here is from genome assembly GCF_018296145.1 of Oncorhynchus tshawytscha. Taxonomy (NCBI): domain Eukaryota; kingdom Metazoa; phylum Chordata; class Actinopteri; order Salmoniformes; family Salmonidae; genus Oncorhynchus; species Oncorhynchus tshawytscha. The sequence continues at coordinate 21,290,719 of NC_056449.1, forward strand.
GCCAAATGTATGACCATATTAGATACACATATTTCCCTCAGATTAAACAGAGGCACAAATAATTAAAAAACAAATCCAATTTTGATACACTCCCATATCTTTTGGGTGAAATACCACAGTGTGCCATCACAGAAGCATTATTTATGACCTGTTGTCACAAGAAAAGGGCAACCAGAGAAGAACAAACACCATCGTAAATACAACCCATATTTATGTTTATTTATTGTCCCTTTGTACTTTAACTATTTGCACATTGTTACAACACTGTATATAGACATAATATAACATTTGAAATGTTTCTATTCCATTGGAACTTATGTGAGTGTAATGTTTACTGTTCATTTTATATTGTTTCACTTATCTTGCTTTGGCAATGTAAACATATGTTTCCAATGCCAATAAAGCCCTTCGAATTGAATTGAGAGAGAAGGAGTGAGTAGGGGAGAGAGAGAGAGAGGAGAGAGAGAGAGAGGAGAGTTAGTTAGTGAGAAGGGGAGAGCGAGTGAGAATGAGTGACTGAGTGAGCAGGGGAGAGAGAGAGAGCAGGGGAGAGGGGGAGAGAGAGTGAGCAGGGGAGAGGGGGAGAGAGAGAGAGTGAGCAGGGAAGAGGGAGAGAGAGAGAGTGAGTGAGCAGGGGAGAGAGAGGGAAAGAGCGAGAGATCGAGAGAGCGCGAGTGAGCATGGGAGAGAGATTTTTTTATTTCATTTTATTGTTTATTTCAATTTTGTTTATTATCTTTTTCACTTGCTTTGGCAATGTAAACATATGTTTTCCATGCCAATAAAGCCCTTAAGTTGAATTGAAATTTAATTGAGAGAGAGTGAGAGAGCGCAAGTGAGCAGGGGAGAGGGAGAGAGCGAGTGAGCAGTGGAGAGGGAGAGAGAGCGAGAGAGCAGGGGAGAAGGAGAGAGAGAGAGAGTAAGTAGGGGAGAGGAAGAGAGAGAGTGCGAGTCAGCAGGAGAGAGACATATAGAGCGAGTGAGCAGGAGAGAGAGATATAGAGCGAGTGAGCAGGAGAGAGAGATATAGAGCGAGTGAGCAGGAGAAAGAGATATAGAGCGAGTGAGCAGGAGAGAGAGCTAGAGAGTCAGTGAGCAGGGGAGACAGAGAGAGCTAGAGAGAGTGAGTGAGCAGTAGACAGAGAGGGATAGTGATAGAGCAGGGGAGAGGGAGAGAGCGAGCGAGCAGGGGGGACGGAGAGAGAGCGAGCAGGGGAGACGGAGAGAGAGCGAGCAGGGGAGACGGAGAGAGAGCGAGAGAGTGAGCAGGGGAGAGAGAGAGAGAGAGAGAGGTGGTTTCCTTTGGTTAGTTTCAGACATGCATGATGAGGTGCGTTATTGTTCATTTCAGTCTTCCAATATTTCCGTAAGAGGTTTCACTCCGGCTGCCCCTGTGAGCCAACCAGTTAGAACACTTTGGGTAGGCTGCGTCGGCCCACTCTCACCTCTCCATAATAGAGTTATACAAACAACTCCTCCCTCCAATAGGCCAACTGTGGCTGCCCATGGCTACTCATGGCACCGGCCCCGCCATGCAAGGTGGCAGGTGGGTTGGGCGGCACTGGATGGCCAGGAAGTGAGGTATCCACGGAAACAAGGTAGCTAGCTATGCCCACACGAGCCTCCCCTGGTGGTCTCCAAATCTGGCGCTGCCATGGTGGTGCCCATTACTCAGTGCCAGCTGTGGGGTGCCAGGCGTCCCGGGCTGGGCGTTGTTTAATGGCGCCAGCTCCATCCATCACGTCAGGTAATGAGCTAAGAGTGATTGTGACGGCGGCGGTGTGCATATGTCTCCACCACCAGGATTCCCAACAGACGCCTCAGATGGAGGGAGAACATGCAGATGGTGCACAGGAGGAGAGGGGGGGAGAAGGATGGAGGAGAGAGAGTTGTGGGGGGGTAACAGATAGGGACAGAGTAAAAAAGAGAAAGATAGTGGGAGAGGGAGAGAAAGAAAGCAAAGCAGATATAAAAAAGAGAGTTAGGAACCTAGAGATAGAAAAGAGAGAGAGCGAGAGAGAGATACAAAGAGAGCAAGCGAGAGAGAGAGAGAGAGAGCGAGGCAGAGAAATCCAGAGAGATAGACTGTATATGCATGGAAAGCGAGAGTTGTGCTATATGCTTCTTGTTGCATTGAGTTGGTGAAAGTTACAGCCTGCGACCTTCTGAACTTGGCATGCTCCGTATTGCAAAGAACATCTGAGTGACAATCCTCAATCACCCTCTCTTTCATCCATTCCATCTTCAAAAACGCTTCCAAGGGTTTCAACGTGCCTGAGGGGCAAGCTCAAACTCCTTTCGCAGGCGCCAAATGTTCCACGCAAACCACCACCAATGTTTAAAAAAACGAATACAACGGGAGACCAAGGAAGAACTTTTATAAAATCCCGAAAACCTCCATGTCCGATTTCTCGCCTTTGCCATTTGCAATTCCAATCAATGTGACCTCATTTCAGGGCGATCGCTCGCCTTTAACGTTGAGCCCATCAGAACAGCAGTGCTTGGAGAATACAGTTCTCCTCCCTTTAATACTGGGGTCAGAATTGACTGTATCTATTACCAGACGTGGGAGGGAGAAGAGGAGGAGGAGAGAGGAGAGATGAAAGACAAAAGGGAGAGGGACTGGGCATGGCCAAGAGATGAAGAGGAGGATGGAGCAAGAAAAAACAAACATTTCACCACTTCCAGGAAATTATTTTCGTCTTCGGTTTGGAATTGCTTTGAAGATTTGAAGTTATACATTATGTGCTAAAGACTAAAAGATGTTCTTGAACTTGTTCGGTACGGCAAAAAAACGGCCATTGTGTGAGGAAGGTTGACATTGGAAATGCACAAGTTAAATTGAAACTACTTTGTTAAGGTCGACATGAAGAGACTTGAACATCTTCTTGAACTTGTTCATTAGAGTGAAGAACCAGCCACTGATTGTAGAAGGTGGAAATTTGAAATGGTTCAAACCATCACCGCAAGTTGAATGCCAACGACTGTTCTAAGGTCGTCATAACGAGACACAAAACATCTTCAAGAGAATCAAACATCTTAAAATTATTTGGTGAATTGTTTGCCAGCCATTGAGTGCAGAAATAAAGAAAAAAATTCAAACCATCACCAGAAAAGATTGCCTTTTCATTCAGGAGACCGCACAACAGTTTTAAAATAACATGGGTAATTGCATCAAGCCATCAAGCTTGTACTTCCTTCACTCACGCCGCCAAACTTAACCTAGTAAAACTGACTATCCTACCGATCCTCGACTTCGGCGATGTCATCTACAAAATAGCTTCCAATACTCTGCTCAGCAAACTGGATGCAGTTTATCACAGTGCCATCCGTTTTGTTACTAAAGCACCTTATACCACCCACCACTGCGACCTGTATGCTCTAGTTGGCTGGCCCTCGCTACATATTCGTAGCCAGACCCACTGGCTCCAGGTCATTTACAAGTCCATGCTAGGTAAAGCTCCGCCTTATCTCAGTTCACTGGTCACGATGGCAACACCCACCTGTAGCACGCGCTCCAGCAGGTGTATCTCACTGATCATCCCTAAAGCCAACACCTCATTTGGCCGCCTTTCCTTCCAGTTCTCTGCTGCCTGTGACTGGAACGAATTGCAAAAATCGCTGAAGTTGGAGACTTTTATCTCCCTCACCAACTTCAAACATCTGCTATCTGAGCAGCTAACCGATCGCTGCAGCTGTACATAGTCTATCGGTAAATAGCCCACCCAAGTTACCTACCTCATCCCCATACTGTTTTTATTTCTTTACTGTTCTGCTCTTTTGCACACCAGTATCTCTACCTGCACATGACCATCTGATCATTTATCACTCCAGTGTTAATCTGCAAAATTGTAATTATTCGCCTACCTCCTCATGCCTTTTGCACACAATGTATATAGACTCTTTTTCCCCCCCTACTATGTTATTGACTTGTTTATTGTTTACTCCATGTGTAACTCTGTGTTGTTGTCTGTTCACACTGCTATGCTTTATCTTGGCCGAGTCGCAGTTGTAAATGAGAACGTGTTCTCAACTAGCCTACCTGGTTAAATAAAATAAAATGTTTAAACATTTTCAAAAAGGGAGAAAAAAAAGTGTGCAGTAAAATCAAATGCATCTTCTCTTGGAGGATACCTCCGAGTGGAACCATATCCCCTATGAGGATACCCCCGAGTGGAACCATATCCCCTATGAGGATACCTCAGAGTGGAACCATATCCCCTATGAGGATACCTCAGAGTGGAACCATATCCCCTTGGAGGATACCTAAGAGTGGAACCATCTCCCCTTGGAGGATACCTCAGAGTGGAACCATCTCCCCTTGGAGGATACCTCAGAGTGGAACAATATCCCCTATGAGGATATCTCAGAGTGGAACCATTTGCTTCTCAATAGCCTTTCCAGTTCTTATCGTCCGGTCTAAAAACCCCTCCAGTTCGCATCATTAGTTCTAAAACCCTTCCAGTTTGCATCATCACTTCTAAAACCCCTCCAGTTCGCATCGTCAGGTATAAAACCCTTCCAGTTCACATCATCATTTCTAAAACCCTTCCAGTTCGCATCATCAGGTATAAAACCCTTCCAGTTCGCATCATCAGTTCTAAAAACCCCTCCAGTTTGTATCATCAATTCTAAAACCCTTCCAGTTCGCATCGTCAGGTATAAAACCCTTCCAGTTCACAGCATCAGGTATAAAACCCTTCCAGTTCGCATCATCAGATATAAACGCCCATCTTCCCTCCCCACATCAATCTAGCGACAACAACTGCACAAACAGTTGCCATTACAGCTATTCTCTACACAGAAATTAAAACACTTATCCAACACCCATAGACACACACACTATACAAGGACAACCACACATCAGACAACTTCAATTGTATTTCTGTCTTCTGGTTTTGATGGCTTCCTTTACCTGCTTCTCCCTGAGGCGACATCTTTCAGTTAGTGAAGACACAGAAGCACAAGAGAAGGAGAAAGGAGGAATTGACAAAAGAAGAACAGCATTCCTGGTTACAGTGGGGACTTGTCTAGCTCTCACAGAACTTAATTAAATGCAAATGACTGGCATTGTTTCTCAAGTGGTAAAGCAGCGCACCAAGGGGCATGGGTAAAGAGTGACGTACACATCACACACACTCTAAGGGGTGTATCACAATGATCCACGCCACAGGGAGACAGCGTCTATAAGCAAAGGGTAATACGAAGTGAGGATGCCAACATGACTAAACGGTCTAACCGCACACACACACACACACGCACACACACACACACAGCTCTCGTCTGATTGGCTGAAAGGCGTGCTGAGAAAATGCCATTTCATGTTGTGATGGAGTGATAGGGGAGCTCCCGCATCTCTGGTGCGTTCCCTCCAAAAGAGATTAAAACCCATAATGGGTTTTGTGTTACTGTCATCTTTTACTAATTACACAGAATTACATCATCAGCGGGGCCTGTGATCTGAACGCTAAGGGAAAGCCTGTCAGTCATCTATCAAAGCCTTCCCAGTAAGACCTTCCAGGGATCCCTATAAACAAAAAGACGATTCAGGATGATGAATTTTAAAGTTCATTACCATCTGGGATAGCCAAGGTTTGGGACAACTACAAAGACACGCTGTTCGTATCCATCAGGGTTAAGAAAACAGTGGATAAGGTAAACATAATCACCATCCTTCTCTTAGGATGAGAAAACATACACAGCAGACCGGGCCTAGGTTCTGTTTCTTCTGGATTGTGATTGAATAGGGTTTTTCTGCATACTGAATCCTTACTCAAATTATTTGTTGACACACAAGTGCACGCGTCCCCATACACACTACCAACCCCCAAAACCCACCCACCCAAACAATACTTTACATTTCAATGAGACAAAAGCAATAAGGGGTAATTAAATATTTTCTGTGCCACATGTCAACACACAGTGTTTACTCCCAGTTCTCTGAGAGTTAGGCTCCCCGCTGCTGCTTCTACAAGAGTATGTGGACACCCCTTCAAATTAGTGGATTCGGCTAGTTCAGCCACACCCATTGTTGACAGGTCTATAAAATAGAGCACACAGCCGTGCAATCTCCATAGACAAATATTGGCAGTAGAGTGGCCTTACTGAAGAGCTCAGTGACTTTCAACGTGGCACCGTCATAGGATGCTACCTTTCCAACAAATCAGTTAGTAAAATTTATGCCCTGCTAGAGCTGCCCCTGTCATCTCAAAGTGCTGTTATTGTGAAGTGTCAATGTCTAGGAGCAACAACGGTTCTGTGGTAGGCCACACAAGCTCACAGAATGGGACCGCCGAGTGCTGAAGTGCAAAGCGTGTAAAAAATCTTCTGACCTCGGTTGGAACCCTCACTACAGAGTTCCAAACTGCCTTTGGAAGCCATGTCAGCACAATAACTGTTCATTGGGAGCTTCATTAAATGGGTTTCCATTGCTGAGCAGCTGCACACAAGCCTAAGATCACCATGTGCAATGCCAAGCGTCGGGTTGGAGTGATGTAAAGTTCACTGCCATTGGACTCTGGAGCAGTGGAAACGTGTTCTCTGGAGTGATGAATCACGCTTCACCTTCTGGCAGTCCGACGGACAAATCTGTGTGGAAAATGCTACCTTCCCCAATGCATAGTGCCATCGGTAAAGTTTGGTGGAGGAGGAATATTGGTCTGGGGCTGTTTTTCATGGTTCGGGCTAGGCCTCTTAGTTCCAGTGAAGGGAAATCTTAATGCTATAGTATACAATGACATTCTAGATGATTCTGTGCTTCCAACTTTGTGGCAACAGTTTGGGGAAGGCCCTTTCCTGATTCAGCACGACAATACCCCCATGCACAAAGCGTGGTCCATACAGAAAGGGTTTGTCAAGATCGGTGTGGAATAAATTTACTAGCCTGTACAGAGCCCTGACCTCCTCCCCATCGAACACAATTGGGATGAATTGGAACACCGACTGCGAGCCAGGCCGATTCACCCTACATCAGTGCCCGAAGGCTCTTGCGGCTGAATGGATGCAAGTCCCTGCCACAATGTTCCAACATCTATTGGAAAGCCTTCCCCTCAAGAGTAGAGGCTGTTATAGCAGCAAAGGAGGGACCAACTCCATATTAATGCCCATGATTTGGGAATGAGATTTTTGACGAGCAGGTGTCTACATACTATTGCCCATGTAGTGTAACTCTCCCTCAAATCTTCTCCCTCGCCTCACCCAGGGCTGGTGGCTGCAGAGTAATGGAGCTCCCAGAAACACCACAAACAAGATAGATAAATGGGATGCAGGGGGGAGAACAGCTATTTATTTGGCTTTCACTTATAGGGTTGCAGGAGCAAAACTACGGTTTGCACCACAACAGAGGCTCTTTCAAAGGTAAGATCATTTTTTGGGGATGTGGAAAAACTGGAATCCGACTGAAGGGTAACTTAAGTTTTGGAGGAGGGGATGGGGAAAGCTGGAGAGAATGCAGGTGAGAGAGAAAGAGAGAGGGGGAGAAGGAGGAAGGGAGAGTGGAAGAGGGGGAGGAGTAGAGGTCAAAATAACATGGCTAGACTGTAACCCATTAAAGTCAGTCTTTAGGTGATCTATCAGTTGCAGTTGAAATGTATAGTCTACAACACAGACTTAATTTAGGAGGTTTAGGGGATTACTAGGAGCAGCCTCCTGAATGACTTTACATTTAGGGAATTACTAGGAGCAACCTCCTGCATGTCTTTACAATTAGGAGGTTTAGGGGATTAGTAGGAGCAATCTCCTGCATGACTTTACATTTAGGGAATTACTAGGAGCAACCTCCTGCATGTCTTTACAATTAGGAGGTTTAGGGGATTAGTAGGAGCAATCTCCTGCATGTCTTTACAATTAGGAGGTTTAGGGGATTAGTAGGAGCAATCTCCTGCATGACTTTACATTTAGGAAGATTAGGGGATTACTAGGAGCAACCTCCTGCATGACTTTACATTTAGGAGGTTTAGGGGATTACTAGGAGCAATCTCCTGCATGACTTTACATTTAGGAAGATTAGGGGATTACTAGGAGCAACCTCCTGCATGACTTTACATTTAGGAGGTTTAGGGGATTACTAGGAGCAACCTCCTGCATGACTTTACATTTAGGAGGTTTAGGGGATTACTAGGGGCAACCTCCTGCATGACTTTTTATTTAGGAAGAGTAGGGGATTAATAAAAGCAACCTCCTGCATGACTTTACATTTAGGAGGTTTAGGGGATTACTAGGAGCAGCCTCCTGCATGACTTTACATTTAGGAAGTAGGGGATTACTAGGAGCAGCCTCCTGCATGACTTTACATTTAGGAAGATTAGGGGATTACTAGGAGCAGCCTCCTGCATGACTTTACATTTGTCTGTTCAGCTTCTGTTATAGGCATACATTCATTAGCTGCGTGACAGCGTCTGAGAAAATACAGTAGATTGACAGACGTGGAGGGACGCATTATCAATAAAATAGAATTTGAACTGTGTGACAAATATAACACTGTCATATACTGTCCAAGTTGCATTGATTTACGTAAACTCCCTCTGAACATTGCTATCTATTTCCTAACACTAACTCAACAAACAGCTAGAGCTCACTCAAAGCTTGTTTTATTCACACAGCATTTAATTGTCCGAAGGATGTCATGTAAGGCAATGTCTCAAGTCTGGTATTTGGTGAACAAGGCTTTTGAACAAGACCTTTGGTCTTAAGTAATGTCAGTTAAATGAGCATACGGGGCGTCAGGAGATTTGAAGAGATTTGAGGGGTGGGTGTGTGTGCGGTATGTGTGTGTGTTCTTCACATGGTCCGCATCAGACGGAAGAAGGGATCAGAGTGAAGTGAGAAAAGAAACACAGACTACGGTCCTGGATAAACATGCTGAGGCAAGATGCTGAAATTCTCCCCACTCTCCAGTTCTCTCTCTCTCTCTTTTTCGTTATTTTTCTCTCTCACTCACTTTCTCCCCATCTCTCTCTCTCCGACTGATGCGAGTCATCAGGGACCTGGATGGAGCTAATCTTTGCTCGTCTCTCTCATTTCCGTTTCGTAGATTTCAATCACGCACTGGGTCGTCTGTGATGTAGCACGTTGCTCGCCGCACACACACTGATGAATGACCCAGATACTCAATACAACCTATTCTCTCTCCCAACCCCAACTGCCCCTCTCTCACAAATCTACCTTAAGGACTGCATTAAAGTACTGACCGGCCGGGCCCTTTAGCCCCTTATTTGAAAAGATGCAGCATCTTAACTCATTTTGCTACAGGCCTTGCTTTTTCCTTTGCCCACTGCTGTGCCGCTCCACTCCCCACTCACTCCTCACCCCACACTCCTCCATTGTCCGCTGCCCCCTCTCCCTCGTTCTCTCTCTCCCCTGCTCGCTGTGGCTGAAAGGGGAGTAGGGGCTGAGAGTAATGTCTCTTGACAGCTCGGCACACAATACGGCGCAGGAGAGCTGGAAATCACTACACGTGTCCATAAACAAATGCTTATTTTTAGAGGAAAGAAAGGGTACTAGTTTATCTCCTCAGCGGGATGGCCTTGACAGGTTTGTACCAGGGACAAACAGTAAGACGGGAAAAGAGATAAAAGCTGTGTGTGAATGTGTGTGTGTGTGTCAATCTCAAAAGAAAAGTCCAAACGCCTTCCTCTGCAGCCAAGCTTGTGCTCTTGTCCTCTATTTTTGATTGAAAACAACAAGCTTGACAGGCAGCTGGTACTTATGATCTCTCATTGCGCCATCTCACATTCAGAGATCCCTTCTGATATCTGGACAGGAGGTGATTTATTTAGCCACAGAACAATGCTTCCTGGCATTTTTCAGACCTGTCGAGGCAACACACAAACGCACCAAAAAGCAGAAAGATGAAAACGTTCTTGCAATCGATCAAGCGCCAGCGGCAAAACTCTCATTCATGATCATCTTCTCAGTACTAGATTTCAGGAAGCAGTCTTCAAGAAAAAAAAACTTCAACTGTGCATCCACTCCTCAAATCGTTAGGGTGCCTTCTCAATGCATGTTTGAGATTCACCACTAGGCTAGCTGTCCGTATTGACAAAAGGCTAGCGTTGGGTTGGGGTATATAATGCTGTGGGGATGCTAGTATGGACAGTAGGCCTTTGGGGGGGGGGTCATTAGCAGCCTGAGCCTGCAGCCGGGGGGCAATCTGGGTTTGGAGTCAGCAATGGACACAGATGGGGTCTGGGGCAGCTAGGGCCTTTTCCAGGACAGCAGGTAATCAATCCATCAGGACCCGACACAGGGCTGCCCGAGGGGGACCATCGCTGATGCTCCAAGACTGATTGGGGGCTCGGCAGGAGGCCAGGGTGGGCACCGGGGCCCTAACTGCTCCAGTGAGAACAGAGCTGGGCCGAGCTCAACCACGAGCCAGTAAACTGACCTGGTTCAGCACAGCACAGCTTGTCTCCGCCTCGCCACCGTTTGTCATCTGTACCCGTGTGGTAAAGTGGCTGCGGCCAAAAACACACCTTTAACCATAACATATGATACCATAGGCCAACATCAATCAAAACACTTAGAGAAATGGGAGAATCTTTCCCCTTGGTGAAAAAAACACATCACTGTCTCCATTACCTAGAATCCCTCACCATCCAATTCAACCAAATGTCACCACAGAAATATCTGTGAATTCCCTGTAATTATATGTGTGACCTGAATGCATGTATGTATGTAAGCAGGCAGAGAGGATAACAGGGAGTGCGGAGGAGCCTAATTGCTGCAGACACTCTTGCTCCTGCTGGAGCCGCTTAAACAAGGGTCTAATTCTGAGGCCTGCAGAAGGAGAGCTAAGCCCGCAGCACTGCTTTGATTAACAGCTGAATCAGTAGACAGAGAGATAGTTAGACAAATTGATGCTAAGATATAGTTTGACAGACAGATGGGAGTGTAAATGGATGGTTTGGCAGAGTGATAAAGTAAATAGACTGATGGATCACCAAACAAATACAGGAACATAATGCCCGGGTGTGGAAACAAAAACCTCAGTGATGATGGGAACATCAGATAATGCCCGGTTGTGGAAACAAAAACCTTGGTGATGATGGGAACATCAGATAATGCCCGGTTGTGGAAACAAAAGCCTTGGTGATGATGGGAACATCAGATAATGCCCGGTTGTGGAAACAAAAGCCTTGGTGATGATGGGAACATCAGATAATGCCCGGTTGTGGAAACAAAAGCCTTGGTGATGATGGGAACACCAGATAATGCCCGGTTGTGGAAACAAAAGCCTTGGTGATGATGGGAACACCAGATAATGCCCGGTTGTGGAAAAAAAACCTCGGTGATGATGGGAACATCAGATAATGCCCGGTTGTGGAAACAAAAGCCTTGGTGATGATGGGAACACCAGATAATGCCCGGTTGTGGAAACAAAAACCTCGGTGATGATGGGAACGCCAGATAATGCTGGGTTGTGGAAACAAAAGCCTTGGTGATGATGGGAACACCAGATAATGCCGGGTTGTGGAAACAAAAACCTCGGTGATGGTGGGAACATCAGATAATGCCGGGTTGTGAAAACAAAAGCCTTGGTGATGATGGGAACGCCAGACAGAAAGATAAACAGATAGATCATGTTGATACGAGGGTGGATTGTTGGGGGTTTTGGTGGGGAGATCGATAGATTTTTTATTCTATTTGTTTGCCCAAAACGAGAGTTGACTTAGCTGTATACTTGTTCTGAGGGTGCCTGTTGTTCCCGCTCTGAAGGGGGAGGGGTTCTATGTAGAAATCCATCCTTTTAAACCACACGGTGAGGACTGACACATAATCATACAAATCCACAACATGACAGTGGGGATTTGAGGGCCCACCCTTAAACTAGCGTAAATCTCTGAGGGAGGTAACGACGTCATTACGATGTGCTAAACTTTGACCTTGGGAAGAGCGCTAAGGGCTGGGGGTTGGTGGTAGGATGAGAGAGGGAGTGGAGTAAAATAATACAACCAGGGATGAATAGGAGGGTAAACACACATAGACTGTTTACGCACCTATTTGTTGAAGTATATAGTGCTTACACACCTTTTAGACTCCATTTTAACATCAGCATTCACATTACTCACCGCCCATGAACTCATTGTCATCACATTCATCGATCTTTTCCTTTACTATACATCCCTGAATAACACCAAACATGTCAATATAATAGTCCTACAGTACTGAGCTGATGGGATGCCTACTTTAAGACTCAAAACAAAATGGCTGCCCTGACAACTCAATGCCTCATTACCGTTGGATTCCGTTGATGACCTCAAAATGACAAGACAGGGGCATTGGAGGGTCTGAAAGGGTCCGTCTCCTACTCTGCTGTTCCTTCAGGGACCTGAGGGGGACCAAGCGGGCACCGCGAGACAGCCCTGAGAAGTGTTGCAGGGCTTTTAATAGACAGCGGGGCCCAGAAAATCATGGCCTTTAGAGGTGCTGCATCTCTCACTGTCTGACAGCCTACAGGGGCTTTGGCTCCTACAATGACACCTTCAGAGTGCACTCTCAATGACACACACGCACCAACACACACACACACAGGTGCATATCCTCAGATACACTTAGGAGGCAGGCACAAAAACACACACAGTGAGCGACGGCCTAGTGTTTAGAGAACAGGCCAGCAACCGCAGGGTTGCCAGTTCAAATCCAGGGTCCGATGGGAAGAATTTGGCGGGAAGTGTACTGGCAACCAAGTCCTAGATGCCATTACCTGCCATTGTGCCTGTGAGCAAGGCACTTAACCCCCCACAACAACAGCTCCCTGGGTGCCCAGTGAGGCTGCCCAGTGTGGCAGCCCAGTGTGCCACCTCTCCAAAACCTCTATATGCATGTGTGTGTACTGTAGGTGTGTCTTTAAGAGGGGTTGGGCTAAAAGAGCATGTGACATTTCAGTTGGACCTTGTGTGCAATTGACCAATAAAGTGATCTTATACACACACGCACAGATGAAGAGACAAAGACACACCCATTCACAAACCATGAGAAATAACACCTGATGAGTGAACTCTAAGCAGCCTATTGAGATTGTGAAAACAGACCAGTATTCACCTGAGAACGGGGTTATGAAAAGAAAGACGTGTTGCTGCCATAGTATAAGATCACAATATACTTCTATAAAAGAACAACAGCAAGCAGTAAATATCCACAGTGAAAAATAGGCAAAGAACAGCTATTATGACCATTGTTCAGTGATATGGGTCTGGATATATGGAATCTAATGTGCCTCAGATACCCTGCAGGTACTGTACTCTGCACACCCAAACACACAAGTCCCTTGTTTCTCATCACAAAACCTCAAACTAGAAGTTTGCAAAAAGTCTACCCTGGGAAAGTTCTCCCCACAAGAAAACGTGCCCCCGGGCCCTTCTCAAACCTGGTTACTTTCATCAAGACCCTCTCCCATCCTCGCCTTATGGTGTTAAAGACATTTTTTATGTGTTCCAGCGCACAAAAAGAGCCAAGACAAATCATGGCGGTGCAGTGAGGGTATAAAAGGAGCCTCTTTCCTCAACAACATCAGACCCATTTGGTGAAGAAGATGCCAAAGATGCTGTGTTTCGCGTGGCTTGGCATTAAAGACAGAGTGAGCTCTCTCTTCTCTCCACTCTAAATCATTAATCGGTTGGCGCTCCCGGATGTACACAAATCAACCTGGTATGGGCCGCACTTCACTCTTTCCCATGATGCTTTGTACTTAGGATGTGAAGTCTAGCACTTTGATTTATCTGATGCCCTCTCAGCTAAGGGAGGTGAGGCAAGTGAGGTGGCATGTTACTGCATCATACTCATTCTAAAGGGCCAAGGCGGAATGTGCTGTTCCCTCCTCAATACCCTGTAGGAAACTGATTCTCGAACAGTACAGAAGGAGACGATACGAAAGCCTATATCTAAATCACTGCAATCAACTGACAGAGAGTAAGAATCCTCCAGAGGAATCCATTTAATAGGACTCGATTTCCAAGCAAGTTTGTAGATGGTCAGTATGACTGGATGTTTAAGTAAGGTTGTAGATGGTCAGTATGACTGGATGTTTAAGTAAGGTTGTAGATGTTCAGTATGACTGGATGTTTAAGGTTGTAGATGTTCAGTATAACTGGATGTTTAAGTAAGGGTGTAGGTGTTCAGTATGACTGGATGTTTAAGGTTGTAGATGTTCAGTATAACTGGATGTTTAAGTAAGGGTGTAGGTGTTCAGTATGACTGGATGTCTAAGTAAGGTTGTAGATGTTCAGTATAACTGGATGTTTAAGGAAGGTTGTAGATGTTCAGTATGACTGGATGTTTAAGGTTGTAGATGTTCAGTATAACTGGATGTTTAAGTAAGGGTGTAGGTGTTCAGTATGACTGGATGTCTAAGTAAGGTTGTAGATGTTCAGTATAACTGGATGTTTAAGGAAGGTTGTAGATGTTCAGTATGACTGGATGTTTAAGGTTGTAGATGTTCAGTATAACTGGATGTTTAAGTAAGGGTGTAGGTGTTCAGTATGACTGGATGTCTAAGTAAGGTTGTAGATGTTCAGTATAACTGGATGTTTAAGGAAGGTTGTAGATGTTCAGTATTACTGGATGTTTAAGTAAGGGTGTAGGTGTTCAGTATAACTGGATGTCTAAGTAAGGTTGTAGATGTTCAGTATGACTGGATGTTTAAGGTTGTAGATGTTCAGTATGACAGGAAGTTAAAAGTAAGGTTGTAGATGTTCAGTATGACTGGATATTTAAGTAAGGTTGTAGATGTTCAGTATTACTGGATGTTTAAGTAAGGGTGTAGGTGTTCAGTATAACTGGATGTCTAAGTAAGGTTGTAGATGTTCAGTATGACTGGATGTTTAAGGTTGTAGATGTTCAGTATGACAGTAAGTTAAAAGTAAGGCTGTAGATGTTCAGTATGACTGGATGTTTAAGTAAGGTTGTAGATGTTCAGTATAACTGGATGTTTAAGTAACGTTGTAGGTGTTCAGTATGACTGGATGTTTAAGGTTGAAGATGTTCAGTATAACTAGATGTTTAAGGTTGTAGATGTTCAGTATAACTAGATGTTTAAGGTTGTAGATGTTCAGTATAACTGGATGTCTAAGTAAGGTTGTAGATGTTCAGTATGACTGGATGTATAAGTAATGTTGTAGATGTTCAGTATAAGTAGATGTTTAAGGTAGTAGATGTTCAGTATAACTGGATGTCTAAGTAAGGTTGTAGATGTTCAGTATAACTAGATGTTTAAGGTTGTAGATGTTCAGTATGACAGTAAGTTAAAAGTAAGGCTGTAGATGTTCAGTATGACTGGATGTATAAGTAATGTTGTAGATGTTCAGTATAAGTAGATGTTTAAGGTAGTAGATGTTCAGTATAACTGGATGTCTAAGTAAGGTTGTAGATGTTCAGTATAACTAGATGTTTAAGGTTGTAGATGTTCAGTATGACAGTAAGTTAAAAGTAAGGCTGTAGATGTTCAGTATGACTGGATGTTTAAGTAAGGTTGTAGATGTTCAGTATAACTGGATGTTTAAGTAACGTTGTAGGTGTTCAGTATGACTGGATGTTTAAGGTTGAAGATGTTCAGTATAACTAGATGTTTAAGGTTGTAGATGTTCAGTATAACTAGATGTTTAAGGTTGTAGATGTTCAGTATAACTGGATGTCTAAGTAAGGTTGTAGATGTTCAGTATGACTGGATGTATAAGTAATGTTGTAGATGTTCAGTATAAGTAGATGTTTAAGGTAGTAGATGTTCAGTATAACTGGATGTCTAAGTAAGGTTGTAGATGTTCAGTATAACTAGATGTTTAAGGTTGTAGATGTTCAGTATAACTGGATGTCTAAGTAAGGTTGTAGATGTTCAGTATGACAGGATGTTTAAGTAAGGTTGTAGATGTTCAGTATGACTGGATGTTTAACTTAGGTTGTAGATGTTCAGTATGACTGGATGTTTAAGGTTGTAGATGTTCAGTATAACTGGATGTTAAAGTAAGTTTGTAGATGTTCAGTATGACTGGATGTTTAAGGTTGTAGATGTTCAGAATAATTGGATGCTTAAGTAAGGTTGTAGCTGTTCAGTATAACTGTATGTTTAAGTAAGGTTGTAGATGTTCAGTATGACAGGATGTCTAAGTAAGGTTGTAGATGTTCAGTATAACTGGATGTTTAAGGTTGTAGATGTTCAGTATGACTGGATGTTTAAGTAAGGTTGTAGATGTCACAGTGCAAACAGTCTGCTCTGTTGCTTTTGACTTTGAGAGCTAAAATATGTAGGCATCTTCCTTAATCACGGCTGCCCCTTACTCTGTGTAGCACAGTTAGGGTACCACCACTGACCTGGGACATGTGTGGGTGTGTGTGTTTTAGGTTGTTTTCCACACGGAGCGCACCAACATGTCCCTCAAGACATCCCGGGCGACAATGGATCTTTGCGGGAATAAAAAATTCATCACTTATTTATCAAAAAGGAAGACGATTTTTCTGCAGAGAAGCCCCGAGAGATGGCATTCACATGCCAGCACCGGCGCCACTTTACCCGCAAGGTTTTCAATAAAACAAGCAAACAACATGATTCCAACACCTATAAATAAGTGATTGTTCCTGAATAAAGTGATGTACACAGGTCCTCTCGCCGAGGCTCCTCATCACTCTTTTATGGGGCTTTGCTTTGCCCCTTCGGAGGAGCGGGGGAGCAGGGGAACAAGGGAAACAGGGACGTGGTTGTGGATGTGGCTCCTGTTCCGGAACCCAATTTGGTGGCACAACATTGGTTAGGATGCCAAAATGTATTTTGAAGCATTTACGAGTGCAAACAGCAACACGGGAGGAGGCTGTCACCTTCCTCTCTGCCTCTCTCTGTTTTCTCTCTGTATCTTTCTCTCTCAGTGACTCTTTCTCCCTGTATATCTGCATCATGATAACATGCTGTAAAAGCCCCACCCTCTGAGCTGTGTTTGTTTTTACTTCCCTGTTTCTCTTTCATTCAATTGGAGCGACAGGGTGTGCAGTAAGCGGTTTGAACATCTCAGTGGATGGCTCGCCAGATGCTTGGGCGTCTGTCATTGTGAGCTATTGTTAGCTAGTTTTTGATTAGGTTTATATGAGGAAAAGCCATGAAATATGAGAAAATTCTGAGAATATGAGACAGGATCAGTAGTGACCCCTACACCTGTCTGTAACCTGGCTGTCACCTGGCTGTAACTTGGCTGTAACTTGTCTGTCAGCTGGCTGTCACTTGGCTGTAACCTTGCTGCCATCAGGCTGCAACTTGGCTGTCACCTGGCTGTAACCTGGCTGTCATCAGGCTGCAACCTGGCTGTCGCCTGACTGTAACATGACTGTCACCTTGCAACAACTTGGCTGTAACCTAGCTGTCAGAGTCCCTCCTGGTAGAAACACAAACATACAACCAGTAGTGAAAACTGATTCTCCAGTCCTATTAGAGAATCTCCAGTCCTATTAGAGAATCCCCAGTATTATTAGAGAAACTCTAGTACTATTAGAGAATATTCAGTACTATTAGAGAATCTCCAGTCCTATTAGAGAATCTCCAGCAATATTAGAGAATCCCCAGTACTATTAGAGAATCTCCAGCAATATTAGAGAATCCCCAGTACTATTAGAGAATCTCCAGGATTATTAGAGAATCTCCAGTGCTATTAGAGAATATCCAGTGCTATTAGAGAATATCCAGTGCTATTAGAGAATATCCAGTGCTATTAGATAATCTAAAGTACTATTAGAGAAACTCCAGTATTATTAGAGAATCTCCAGTCCTATTAGAGAATCTCCAGTCCTATTAGAGAATCTCCAGTCCTATTAGAGAATCTCCAGTCCTATTAGAGAATCTCCAGTCCTATTAGAGCATCTCTGGTACTATTAGAGAATCTCCCGCAATATTAGAGAATCTCCCGCAATATTAGAGAATATCCAGTACTATTAGAGAATATCCAGTACTATTAGAGAATCTCCAGTCCTATTAGAACATATCCAGTCCTATTAGAACATCTCCAGTTGTATTAGAACATCTCCAGTAATAATAGAGAATATCCAGTATTATTAGAGAATCTCCAGTATTATTAGAGAATCTCCAGTATTATTAGAGAATCTCTAGTACTATTAGAGAATATCCAGTACTATTAGAGAATCTCTAGTACTATTAGAGCATTTCCAGTAATAATAGAGAAGCTCCAGTACTATTAGAGAATCTCCAGTACTATTAGAGAATCTCCAGTACTATTAGAGAATCTCCAGTACTAGTAGAGAATCTCCAGTACTATTTCAGCATCAGTTTCCAGAAGATCTACGTGTGTTGTGTGCTGTTCAGAAACCAGTTACAAAACAGACACATGTACACATGCATACACTACAGCCCATCCACACACATCACAACCATCCCCCCACACATACGAACACAGACACCCTACAACCCATCCACACACACACACAGACACCTTACAACCCATCCACACACACCTTTACAACCCATCCATACACACAGACGCCCTACAACCCATCCATACACACAGACGCCCTACAATCCATCCATGCACACAGACGCCCTACAACCCATCCATACACACAGACGCCCTACAACCCATCCATACACACAGACGCCCTACAACCCATCCATACACACAGACGCCCTACAACCCATCCATACACACAGACGCCCTACAACCCATCCATACACACAGACGCCCTACAACCCATCCATACACACAGACGCCCTACAATCCATCCATACACAGACGCCCTACAATCCATCCATACACACAGACGCCCTACAATCCATCCATCCAGATACAATCCATCCAGACAGACGCCCTACAACCCATCCATACACACAGACGCCCTACAACCCATCCATACACACAGACGCCCTACAACCCATCCATACACACAGACGCCCTACAACCCATTCATACACAGACGCCCTACAATCCATCCATACACAGACGCCCTACAACCCATCCATACACAGACGCCCTACAATCCATCCATACACAGACGCCCTACAATCCATCCATACACAGACGCCCTACAATCCATCCATACACAGACGCCCTACAACCCATTCATACACACAGACGCCCTACAATCCATCCATACACAGATGCCCTACAACCCATCCATACACACAGACGCCCTACAATCCATCCACACACACAGACGCCCTACAACCCATTCATACACAGACGCCCTACAATCCATCCATACACAGACGCCCTACAACCCATTCATACACACAGACGCCCTACAATCCATCCATACACACAGACGCCCTTCAATCCATTCATACACACAGACGCCCTATAACCCATCCATACACACAGACACCCTACAATCTATCCATACACACAGACACCTTACAACCCATCCATACACACAGACACCCTACAATCCATCCACACACACAGACACCTTACAATCCATCCATACACAGACACCTTACAACCCATCCATACACACAGACACCCTACAACCCATCCATACACACAGACACCCTACAACCCATCCATACACACAGACGCCCTACAACCCATCCCTACACACAGACACCCTACAATCCATCCATACACACAGACACCTTACAACCCACCCATACACACAGACACCCTACAACCCACCCATACACACAAACACCCTACAATTCATCCATACACACAGACACCCTACAACCCATCCATACACACGGACGCCCTACAACCCATCCACACACAAACAGACACCCTACAACCCACACACACACACACACACACCCTACAACCCATCCATATACACACACACACACACACACACACACACCCTACAACCCATCCACACACACACACACACACACACACACACACACACACACACACACACACACACACACACACACACACACACACACACACACACCACAATAGTTGTGCGGACTTAAACAATGAAAAATAGGTCATTCTCCAGCCCTCCCTCTCCCTCCCAGCCAGTGGGCACTCTATGCCGTGCCGTGGTCCTGTACCGCAGCATTCCATGCTGTTAGCCAGCCCTCCCCTGTCTTTCTTTGGCAGGCCCTACGGCAACACACCTGTGTCCACACTCCTTCCCTGGCCTTCCTTAGATCAATTAGCATTAAAGTTTAAGGCCCCTGTCTGCTCTTCCACCATCTAACCTGGTGGTAATATATGCGCGTCCCAAATGGAACCCTGTTCCCTTTACTGTGCACTACTTTTGACCAGAGCCCTGGTCAAAAGTAGTAAACTATATAGGGAATATGGTGCCATTTGAGAAACACCACATGTGGGCATAGTGGCACAGAACTGTACCCTGGAGGGGCCAGGAAGGGAAACCGTTTGAGAAACCACAGCAGCCACACACACCAGCCATGTCGACCTGTCCGTCAAAGCAGGTGGATACAGGAGGAGGATACAAAGAGGCACAGGCCTCCAAGGCTGTTATACTGTTATACTGTCCTGATTTCAACTTTTCAACCTCCTCCTCAGTTCCACCAAATCAATCCGAACACGACCTTGCTAATGCTTTTCTCCCTTTTCCTCCCAGACGGTTAAAAGCACTGATTGAACATCAGGCTGTATCATTTACTCCTGCAAACAGTTTCGGGAGATGGATGAGGAAATATGAGAGGGAATAGTCCAGAGGTGAATGGGTTGGAGTGGACCACACTGGGAAGGCTAAATGAAGTCTCCAAGTAGTTTCAGAGCAGCTGGAAATACAGTCTAAAAGGTCAAATCCATTTCCATGTATACCAATGATATATTCTTTGCATCCTGACCTAACATAATGACACTTCTCCTGAAGGATAACTAAATAAAGAAATATAATCCTGACATACACTACAGCTGACCTCATGGTACTGTTGGATTAACAAGACATGACAACCCCTTGAATTAAATATTTTTAATTGAATTCAAGAATAGATCAACAGGTTTTGGGCAAGGCTGATGAGGTGTATTTTCAGGCCTGCTCCCCGGCATGACTGTAGTCTGGTCACAAGAAGTGTCTATGCCATGTCACGGGAAGAGTGCATGTGAAGGGTCACAGGAAGTGTGTGTGCGCTGTGTCACAGAAAGTGTGCATGTGCCGGGTCACAGGAAGTGTGTGTCTCATGCAGCCAGTCTGTGGTGAAGGGAGGAGAGGGGGAACACAGAGGGCAGCTGTACCTGCACTGCCTCGCGGCCGTCTCTTGACAGCGGCCTTCACATCACAGCACGAGCCCTGACATCGGATCTGACAGAAGTGCCCTCTATACCACATCACCCTTCTGACACGCGCACACACACACACACACACACACACACACACACACACACACACACACACACACACACACACACACACACACACACACACACACAAATCTTTAAATGCACACACTCACATTCATGCGCACACACACACGCATCTGCACACACAAACATTCATACAAACGCAGAGGCACACACACACACAAAACACACACACGTTCACACACAAACATATATACATTCATTCAAACAAAGAGGCACACAGAGGCACACACACACACACACTGCACCACACAAAGAACACACCACCTCACTGCAACCCAGCAACCCAGTGTGACAGCTATCAATAGGAATTCCAGCAGAGTCTCTGCCAGACAGAGGGGACACAAAAAGAGATGGAATCAAAGGCTGTGCAGGGACCCTATTATTACAAAGAGCAGGGAATCATTTGCTAGCAATTTGTGACTCACTTTAGGGCCCTTTTGAGAAGGGCGCTAGTTGTGCATATGCAGGCTGGGGGCTGGGAGGGGAGGGTGGGTGGGTGGGTGCTTAACTTGGCCTCTCATATATTTCAAATGTCAAATAGTTTGTTCTTTAAAATGTCGCCATCCCCAGAACTTGTTGACTAATCAGCACATTTGTTTCTTCTGGCTGTGCAAAATGAAAAGTCCTGCACCACAACGTGAATTGATGGATTTCAACTGGGGGCACAATTCAATTTGATTGATAGTGTGTGGAAGGAAGAAGTGGAGACCTAGTTTTTTCCCCAGCCCCTTTCAGAAAGTAATACACAATGTATTTTTGCAACCACAAGTTCCCCATTAGGGTTTTATAGGGCCTCTGTTTACCTTCAGAAAACCCCTGTAATTACTAGGTCCTACTCATTGAAAGGTTTTTGTTTATTTTGACTATTTTCTACATTATAGAATAACAATAAAACTATGAAATAACACATATGGAATCATGTAGTAACCCATATAGAAAATTTTAAAAAAGACATACCACACCTTAATTTGAGAGTGAACTCTGAACCCTAAGTGGACTCTGTAGGATTATCTACAGATACGCCTGCTACGCCTGCTACTCCGACAATCATCTCACAAAATCAAGATATGGAATATCATTGATTAACTGTTTACATATTTCGGGCATAGATCTCAACTTTAACAACCATATGGCTTTCCTAGGGTGTATGTGTGTGTGTGTGTCTGAAGACTAAAGGTCCTGCTGTGACAAGTCTACAGGGGCCAGGAACATCTGGTGGGCCGGCTGCCCCTCTGGTTAACATGCTCCTCCTCAGATGCCACAAGCTTGAGCATGAACACACACACAACACACACATACAGAATGTATGCAGTCACATACACACTCCAAAAGGCCCATTCCTTGACTCATAGTCACCTAATGCAAACACCTATCGCACCGTGCACATTTTGCATCTAAATACGGCACAGCCTAAATACCGTACAGCCTAAATATGGTATAGCCTAAATACCATACAGCCTAAATACGGTATAGTCTAAATACCATACAGCCTAAATACCATACAGCCTAAATACCATACAGCCTAAATATGGTACAGCCTAAATACCATACAGCCTAAATATGGTACAGCCTAAATACAGTACAGCCTAAATATGGTACAGCCTAAATACGGTACAGCCTAAATACCGTACAGCCTAAATACCGTACAGCCTAAATACCGTACAGCCTAAATACCGTACAGCCTAAATATGGTACAGCCTAAATACCATACAGCCTAAATATGGTACAGCCTAAATACCATACAGCCTAAATATGGTACAGCCTAAATACCATACAGCCTAAATATGGTACAGCCTAAATACCATACAGCCTAAATACCATACAGCCTAAATATGGTACAGCCTAAATACCATACAGCCTAAATATGGTACAGCCTAAATACCATACAGCCTAAATATGGTACAGCCTAAATACCATACAGCCTAAATATGGTACAGCCTAAATACCATACAGCCTAAATATGGTACAGCCTAAATACCATACAGCCTAAATATGGTACAGCCTAAATACCATACAGCCTAAATATGGTACAGCCTAAATACCATACAGCCTAAATACCGTACAGCCTAAATATGGTACAGCCTAAATACCATACAGCCTAAATATGGTACAGCCTAAATACCATACAGCCTAAATATGGTACAGCCTAAATACCATACAGCCTAAATATGGTACAGCCTAAATACCATACAGCCTAAATATGGTACAGCCTAAATACCATACAGCCTAAATATGGTACAGCCTAAATACCATACAGCCTAAATATGGTACAGCCTAAATACCATACAGCCTAAATATGGTACAGCCTAAATACCATACAGCCTAAATACCATACAGCCTAAATACCATACAGCCTAAATATGGTACAGCCTAAATACCATACAGCCTAAATATGGTACAGCCTAAATACCATACAGCCTAAATATGGTACAGCCTAAATACCATACAGCCTAAATATGGTACAGCCTAAATACCATACAGCCTAAATACCATACAGCCTAAATATGGTACAGCCTAAATACCATACAGCCTAAATATGGTACAGCCTAAATATGGTACAGCCTAAATACCATACAGCCTAAATATGGTACAGCCTAAATACCATACAGCCTAAATATGGTACAGCCTAAATAAACCATACAGCCTAAATATGGTACAGCCTAAATACCATACAGCCTAAATACCATACAGCCTAAATATGGTACAGCCTAAATACCATACAGCCTAAATATGGTACAGCCTAAATACCATACAGCCTAAATATGGTACAGCCTAAATACCATACAGCCTAAATATGGTACAGCCTAAATACCATACAGCCTAAATATGGTACAGCCTAAATACCATACAGCCTAAATATGGTACAGCCTAAATACCATACAGCCTAAATATGGTACAGCCTAAATACCATACAGCCTAAATACCATACAGCCTAAATATGGTACAGCCTAAATACCATACAGCCTAAATATGGTACAGCCTAAATACCATACAGCCTAAATATGGTACAGCCTAAATACCATACAGCCTAAATACCATACAGCCTAAATACCATACAGCCTAAATATGGTACAGCCTAAATACCATACAGCCTAAATATGGTACAGCCTAAATACCATACAGCCTAAATATGGTACAGCCTAAAAATACAGCCTAAATATACAGCCTAAATACCATACAGCCTAAATATGGTACAGCCTAAATATGGTACAGCCTAAATATGGTACAGCCTAAATATGGTACAGCCTAAATATGGTACAGCCTAAATACCATACAGCCTAAATATGGTACAGCCTAAATACCATACAGCCTAAATATGGTACAGCCTAAATACCATACAGCCTAAATATGGTACAGCCTAAATACCATACAGCCTAAATATGGTACAGCCTAAATACCATACAGCCTAAATATGGTACAGCCTAAATACCATACAGCCTAAATATGGTACAGCCTAAATATGGTACAGCCTAAATACCATACAGCCTAAATATGGTACAGCCTAAATACCATACAGCCTAAATATGGTACAGCCTAAATACCATACAGCCTAAATACCATACAGCCTAAATATGGTACAGCCTAAATACCATACAGCCTAAATACCATACAGCCTAAATATGGTACAGCCTAAATACCATACAGCCTAAATATGGTACAGCCTAAATACCATACAGCCTAAATATGGTACAGCCTAAATACCATACAGCCTAAATATGTACAGCCTAAATACCATACAGCCTAAATACCATACAGCCTAAATACCATACAGCCTAAATACCATACAGCCTAAATATGGTACAGCCTAAATACCATACAGCCTAAATACCATACAGCCTAAATATGGTACAGCCTAAATACCATACAGCCTAAATATGGTACAGCCTAAATACCATACAGCCTAAATATGGTACAGCCTAAATACCATACAGCCTAAATATGGTACAGCCTAAATACCATACAGCCAAAATACCGTACAGCCAAAATACCGTACAGCCAAAATACCATATAGCCTAAATACCATACAGCCAAAACACCGTACAGCCACTCAATCCGTTCTGCCTTCTCTTAGTAAATTGATGGAAAGAATTATGTTTGACCAAATACAATGCTATTTTTCAGAGAACAAGTTAACTACTGACTTTCAGCATGCATATAGAGAAGGGCACTCAACTTGTACTGCACTGACTCATGACTGATGAATGGTTAAAAGAAATTAACTATGGCTTCCCGAGTAGTGCAGCAGTCTAAGGCACTGCATCGCAGTGCTTGAGGGGTCACTACACATCCGGGTTCGTCGCAGGCTGTGTCACAACCGGCCGTGACCGGGAGTCCCATAGGGCGGCGCACAGTTGGCCCAGCGTCGTCTAGGTTAGGGGAGGGTTTGGCCAGGGGGGCTTTACTTGGCTCATCGCGCTTTAGCGCCTCCTTGTGGTGGGCTGGGAGTGCCTGCAGGCTGACCTAGGTCGTCAGTTGAACGGTGTTTCCTCCGACACATTGGTGCGGCTGGCGGATGGGTGTTAAGGAGAACGGTTTGGCGGGTCATGTTTCAGAGGACGTATGACTCAACCTTCGCCTCTCCTGAGCCCGTTGGGGAGTTGCAGCGATGAGACAAGATCATAATTGGATATAATGAAATTGGGGAGAAAAAGGGGGCTAAAAATTTTTATTTTAATAAATGGATAATAAGATGATAGTTGGAGCAGTATTGTTAGATTTTAGTGTAGCCTTTGATGTTATTGATCATAAATTGTTATTGAAGAAACTCACTTGTTAGGGCCTTACATCACCTGTAAAGTGTTCTTCAATGGAAGCATCTCTAACATTAGATATGTACAGTGGCGGTGTCCCTCAGGGCAGTTCCTTGGGCCGTTACTCTTCTATATTTTTACAAATGATTTGCCACTTGTCTTACACAAAGCTAGAATGACTATGTATTCGGATGATTCCACACTCTACATGTCATCATCCAAAGCCAGTGCGCTCAATGAAATTCTAAAAAGGAATTACAGTCAGTATCAAAATGGGTGATTAATAATAAATAGGTCTTAAACATTCTCTTAGACCTTAACCTCTCTTAACCGTAACAACTGGAGTTGTGCATAAAGGGTGTTACCATAGAGCAAGGTGAGGAAGCTAAACTCCTAAGTATAACATTGGATGGTCAATTATCATGGTCAAGTCATTTGACAAAGTTGTTGTGAAGATGGGGAGGGGTATGTCTGTCATAGAAATATGTTCTGTGTTTTTAAAACAAAAATAAACTGTACTAGTTGGTCAGGCTCTGATCTTGTTCCATCTTGATTACTGTCAGGTAATATGGTCAAGTGCAGCAAAGAAAGACCTAGCAAAGCTGCAGCTGGTTTAAAACAGAGCATCACGCCTTGCCCTTAACTGCACATATAGAACTAACATTAATAACATGCCAGTCTTTCTGGGTTGAGGGTTGACCAGAGATGAATTGCTTCTCCTACTCGCATGGAACTCCCTTCCATCTCCAATTACTTAAGCAAAAAGATTCAAATTACCTTTAAAAAAGATTAAACATATCATGGAACGGCGGGGACTGTGAGGACACACACACACACACATTTTTGTTGTTGTTGTATTGTTTGTATATCATTGTATTTTACATTTGTGTGACTGTCAAGGACTGTCCCTGTCTATGTTTGTTACTTGTCATGTTTTAATTTTTTTGTGGATCCCAGGAAGAATAACTTACTTCTGCACAAGCTAATGGGGATCCAAATAAACAAATAAGTATATCACCACAACTAGCCGAAGGGATCAACATCCATCTCAAGAGAGAGAAAAAACAACCTATCATGTTTGATGTTGAAATGCAACTATGTCCAATCTGCACCAGATGCTCTTCTGTGGAAATTATTTCATTTTTATTATTACTTGAAGAAAATGTCATGTTGTTGGCACCAGAGAGCCTCCATCCTCCTCCTCGTCTGTAGCTTTTCGCGGATTTAGCGCTGGCTAATTCCCATATCCGGGCTGTCATCTGGCTCCTGAGAGACAGGCGTGCCGTTTTCTCACACATGGGCCTAATGAATTAAGAGTGGGCGAATCTCAGCCGCGTTCATCCTGTCAGAATGAGGAGAACTCAAGGAAGTAGTAAGAGGATCTCCTTCCAGAGAGACATCAGGGATTGTAACATACTCTGTTTCACGGAAACATGTCTCTCTCGGGATATACTGTCCCCGTCCATACAGCCATCTGGGTTCTCAGTACATTGCGCAGACAGGAATAAAGAACTCTCCGGGAAGAAGAAAGGCGGGGGTGTAGGTTTCATGATAACCTACTCATGGTGTGATTCCGATAACATTCAGAAACTCAAGTCCTTTTGTTCACCAAACCTAGAACACCTCACAATCAAATACTGACCGTGTTCTCCCAAGAGAATTCTATTCGGTTACAGTCACAGCCCTCAAATAACTACACTAGACTTCATGCAAACTGGAAACCACATATCCTGAGGCAGCATTTATTGTATCTGGGGATTTTAAAAAGGTAAATTTGAAGAACACACTACCAAAGCTCTACCAACACATTGTTGTACTCGCACTGGTAAAACACTGGACCACGGCTACTCAACTTTCGAAATGCCTACAAGGCCCTCCCTTCGGCAAATCTGACCATGACTCCATCTTGCTCCTCCCTTTCTATAGGCAGAAACTCAAACGGGAAGTACCTGTGCTAAGGTCTATTCAATGCCGGTCTGACCAATCGGAATCCATGCTTCAAGATTGTTTTGATCATGCGGACTGGGATATGTTTTGGGTAGCTTCTGAGAATAACATCGCCAAATACACAGATACGATTATTGAGTTCATCAGAAAGTGTATAGGAGATGTTGTATCCAATGTGACTATTAAAACCTACCCAAACCAGAAACTGTGGATAGATGGCAGCATTCGCACAAAATTTAAAGAGCAAACCACCCCATTTATCCATGGCAAGGTGACTGGGAATATGGCCGAATACAAACAGTGGAGTTATTCCCTCAGTAAGGTAATCAAACAGGCAAAACGTCAGTATAGAGACAACGTTTCAGTCACGAAACGTATGTGGCAGGGTCTACAGCCAATCACGGACTACAAAGGGAAAAACTAGCCACGTTGCGGACACCGACCTCTTGGTTCCGGACAAGCTAAACACCTTCTTTGCCGGCTTTGAGGCAGTACCACCGACGCAGCCCGTTATCAAGGACTGTGTGCTCTCCTTCTCCGTGGCCGACACGAGTAAGACATTTAATCGTGTTAACCCTCATAAGGCTGCCGGCCCAGACAGCATCCCTAGCCGCGTCCTCAGAGCATGTGCAGACCAGCTGGCAGAAGAGTTTATGGGCATATTCAATCCATCCCTATCCCAGTCTGCTGTCCCCACTTGTTTCAAGATGTCCACCATTGTTCCTGTACCCAAACAAGCAAAGGTAACTGAACTAAATGACTATTGCCCCGTAGCACTCACTTCTGTCATCATAAAGTGCTTTGAGAGACGAGTTAAGGATCATATCACCTCTACCTTACCTGACACCCTAGAACCACTTCAATTTGCTTACCGCACAAATAGATCCACAGACGATGCAATCGCCATCGCATTGCACACTGCCTATCCCATTTGGACAAGAGGAATACCTATGTAAGAATGCTGTTCATTGACTATAGCTCAGCATTCAAAACCAGAGTACCCTCCAGGATCATCATTAAGCTCGGGGCCCTGGGTCAGAACTCTGCCCTGTGCAACTGGGTCCTGGACTTCATGACGGGCTGCCCCCAGGTCGTCAAGGTAGGAAAGAACACCTCCATTTCGCTGATCCTCAACACAGGGGCCCCACAAGGGTGCATGCTCAGCCATCTCCTGTATTCCCTGTACATCCATGACTGCGTTTCCACGAACGCCTCCAAATCAATCATCAAGTTTGCAGACGACACAACAGTAGTAGGCCTGATTATCAACAATGACGAGACAGCCTACAGGAGGAGTTGAGGGTCCTGGGAGAGTGGTGCCAGGAAAATAACCTCTCACTCAACGTCAACAAAACAAAGGAGCTGATCGTGGACTTTAGGAAACAGCAGAGGGAGCGTGCCCCTATCCACATCGATCGCAGTGGAGAAGGTTGAAAGCTTCAAGTACCTCTGCGTACATCACTGACGATCTGAAATGGTCCACCCACACAGACAGTGTGATGAAGAAGCCGCAAGAACTTTTACAGGTGCACAATTGAGAGCATCCTGTAAGGCTGTATCACCACCTGTTATGGCAACTGCACCACCCACAACCGCAGGGCTCTCCAGAGGGTGGTGTGGTCTGCCCAACGCATCACCGGGGGCAAACTACCTGCCCTCCAGGACACCTACAGCACACGATGTCACAGGAAGGCCAAAAATAACATCAAGGACATCAACCACCCGAGCCACGGCCTGTTCACCCCGCTATAATTTCAGAAGGCGAGGTCAGTACAGGTGCATCAAAGCTGGGACCGAGACACTGAAAAACAGCTTCTATCTTAAGGCCATCAGACTGTTAAATAGCCATCACTAGCTGGCTTCCACCCGGTTACGCAACCCTGCACCTTAAAGGCTGCTGCCCTATATACATAGACTTGGAATCACTGGCCACTTTAATAATGGAACACTAGTCACTCTAATAATGTTTAAATAATGTTTACATACTGCTTTTCTCATCTCATATGTATATACTTTATTCTATTCTAGTGTATTTTAGTCAATGCCACTCTTTATCTAATATTTATATATTTCTTATTTCCATTCTATAACTTTTAGATGTGTGTATTGTTGTGAATTGTTTTTAGATACTACTGCAATGTTGGAGCTAGGAACAAAAGCATTTTGCTAAACACCTGCAATAACATCTGCTAAATATGTGGATGTGACCAATAAAATATGATTTGAACTCATCAGAGCAAGGCGCTGTGTGGCTCCTTCTCACTTCGCATACCCGCGTAATGAAACAGGGTATATGGGATCCCTTGTGTCTGGGTTAATCTAAACAAGTAATATCAGATCATCTCATTCTCCATTAAAAGCTGGTTTTGTGCCAGTGAGGAGTAAAGGCAAAAAACTAAACAGAGATGGCAGTCTTATTTTAACAACCCCTCCCCACCGCGCTAACCTCTCAACCAATCACTACAGCCCTCCGAACCTCTCAACCAAGCACAACCAATCACCACAGCCCTCCTAACCTCTCACCCCAGTACAACCAATCACTACAGCCCTCCTAACCTCTCACCCCAGCACAACCAATCACTACAGCCCTCCAAGACTTACTGTAACAACCCCTCCCCACCTGGCTAACCTCTCAAACCAGCACAGCCCTTTAGGACATCACATCCAGGCCCCTCTCTGGCTGATGATGGTGCCCCAGAGGTCTGGGGTAGAGAAAGAAGAGAGTAATCTCATCACTGGCCTTGTAGGGGAAGAGGTGGAGGATGAAGGGAGGAGAGGCCAGGCATCCGGGATGACCTCCCCAGCCGAAGGAGCACTTGGCTGGGATCCCGTAATGAAGAGAGCAGGGCCTTGGCACAAGTCCTCCATGGCTCCACAGTGTAATGATGATATGACTAATGATGGCTAGGCTACGAGCGCTAGGAGAGCTATCGCGGCTAGCGCTATCACTTACTTGCATGAAAAGGGCAGATAATTCACTTTCGAGCACACATACTCACACGAAAACAAGGCCGGGCAGAGTGGAAAAAATAAGCTATTGATTTAGTATTTTCAAAGAAATAATATTGCAGAGAAAAGGAACATAAATAAAAGCCTGAAAACTAGAAGGGGAGAGGAGGAAGAGAAGAAGGGAGGGAGGAGAAGAATGGACAACAAACATAAAAAGCCATTTCTTGTGTTAATAAGTAAACGCCAATGAATAGTATTGAAAGAAGAAGAAAGGAGGGCAGAGATGTGTTTTCTTCACACCAGCACTCTACAGTATGAGTTGTGCACGAATGAACCTGTTGAATATGCATTGATTTTCCCCTGATATTGAACCACATAACCAGCACCTAAGTAGCCTACCTCCAGAGCGGCCTGCTGTCTCTGACCATCAAACACACTCCAGCCCCAAATTGATGAATCTCACCGGGCTCTCCTGCACTTTATCCCTGTGCCATCAATCATTTCCGCAAAGGCATCGAACCTCTGTGTGTGACATCAGCTGCATGAGAACGCACATGAAAAGCAGGGAGACAAAGCGGGAGGGTAAAGGAGATGTAGATGAGTGGTAGAGAGAAAATACTGGACAGTTTATTAGGTACACCACCTCGTTCACAAAAATGTATCGCTCCTACAGAGAGTGAGTCATTTTAACCGTGCTATATAAAGCAGGCAGACAGGCATCAAGGCATTCAGTTACTGTTCCGAGTATGGTGCGAAAAAAACCCAAACATGCAGTCCTGTGGGCGGATGGGCTATTGCAGCAGACAATTAACATTGCCTGGAACATGACCGCGAGTACAGTTTACTTGAGGGGCCTGCGCAGTCTCCAGACATCAACCCAATAGAGCATCTTTGGGATTAGATGTAATGGGCTTTTCACAGCACGAATGTACCGCCGTCCAATCTGCAGCAACTGCGTGATGCCATTGCGTCAGCATGGACCAACAACCCTGTTGAACGTTTCCGACACATTGTAGAATTCCCCGAATAATTCAAGCTGTTCTTGAGACAAAGGGTGGTCTGACCCGGTACTAGATGATTGTACCTGATACTAGATGGGTGTACCTAATAAACTGATAAAATAGATCCATACAGTGCATTCGGGAAGTATTCAGACCCCTTCCCTTTTTCCACAGTTACAGCCTTATTCTAAAATTGATCAAATATATTTTTTCCTCACCAATCTGCACACAATACCACATGATGACAAAGCGAAAACAGGTTTTTAGAAATGTTTGCAAAAGTATTAAAAAAAAAGATAAATGAAATACCAGAAGTATTCAGACCCTTTGCTATAAGACTCGAAATTGAGCTAAGGTGCATCCTGTTTCTAGGGATCATCCTTGAAATGCTTCTACAACTTGATTGGAGTCCACCTGTGGTAAATTAAATTAATTGGACATTATTTGGAAAGGCACACACATGTCTATATAAGGTCCCACAGTTGACAGTGCATGTCAAAGAAAGAACAAACCATGAGGTCGAAGGAATTGTCCGTAGAGCTCCGCGACAGGATTGTGTCGAAGCACAGATCTGGAGAAGGGTACCAAAACATTTCTGCAGCATTGAAGGTCCCCAGGAACACAGTGGCCTCCATCATTTTCAAATGGAAGAAGTTTGGAAGACTCTTCCAGAGCTGGCCGGCTGGCCAAACTGAGTAATCGGGGGAGAACGGCCTTGGTCAGGGAGGTGAACAAGAACACCGATGGTCACTCTGACAGAGTGCAGAAGGACAACATCTCCGCAGCGCTCCACCAATCAGGTGTTTATGGTAGAGTGGTCAGATGGAAGCCACTCTTCAGTAAAAGGCACATGACAGCCCGCTTGGAGTTTGCCAAAAGGTACCTAAAGGACTCTGACCATGAGAAACAAGATGATCTGTTTCTGAAGAATCCAAGATTGAACTCTTTGGCCTGAATGCCAAGCGTCACTTCTGGAGGAAGCTTGGCAACATCTTTACGGTGAAGCATGGTGATGGCAGCATCATGCTGTGGGGATGTTTTTCAGTGGTAGGGACTGGGAGAACAGTCACGATTGAGGCAATGATGAATGAAGAAAATTAGAGAGATTTTTGATGCTCCAGAGCGCTCAGGACCTCAGATTGAGGCAAAGTTTCACCTTCCAACAGGACAACGACCCTAAGCACAGAGCCAAAACAGCGCAGGAGTGGCTTCAGGACAAGTCTCTGAATGTCCCTGAATGGCCGATCCAGAGCCTGGACTTGAACCTAATCTAACATTTCTGAAGAGACCTGAAAATAGCTGTGCAGCGACGCTCCCCATCCAACCCGATAGAGCTTGAGAGGATCTTCAGAGAAGAATGGGAGAAATTCCCCAAATACAGATGTGCAAACCTTGTAGCGTCATATCCAAGAAGACTTGAGGCTGTAATCACTGCCAAAGGTGCTTCAACAAAGTATTGAGTAAAGGGTCTGAATAATTATGTAAATGTGATAGTTTTGTATTTTTAATACATTTGCAAACATTTCTAAAAACCTGTTTTTGCTTTGTGATTATGGGGTATTGTGTGTAGATTGATGAGAGAAAAAAATACAATTTTATCCATTTTAGAATAAGGCTGTAATGTAACAAAATGTGGTAAAAGTGAAGGGGTCTGAATACTTTCCGAATGCACTGTATGCAGCAGGAGGGAGGTATGAATGAATAAAAGGGATAAAGAGATCCATATGCAAAGAACATGGTGAGAGAGGGAAAGAGTGAGATGGATGAATAGAAAGAGAGAGATTTATATAAAGACAACGTGGTGAGAGAGGGAAAGAGTGAGATGGATGAATAGAAAGAGATCCATATAAAGACAACACGGTGAGAGAGGGAAAGAGTGAGATGGATGAATAGAAAGAGAGAGATCTATATAAAGACAACATGGAAAGAGTGAGATGGATGAATAGAAAGAGATCCATATAAAGACAACATGGTGAGAGAGGGAAAGAGTGAGATGGATGAATGAGATGGATGAATAGAATGAAGAAAGAGATCCATATAAAGACAACATGGAAAGAGTGAGATGGATGAATAGAAAGAGATCCATATAAAGACAACATGGTGAGAGAGGGAAAGAGTGAGATGGATGAATAGAAAGAGATCCATATAAAGACAACACGGTGAGAGAGGGAAAGAGTGAGATGGATGAATAGAAAGAGAGAGATCTATATAAAGACAACATGGAAAGAGTGAGATGGATGAATAGAAAGAGATCCATATAAAGACAACATGGAAAGAGTGAGATGGATGAATAGAAAGAGATCCATATAAAGACAACATGGAAAGAGTGAGATGGATGAATAGAAAGAGATCCATATAAAGACAACATGGAAAGAGTGAGATGGATGAATAGAAAGAGATCCATATAAAGACAACATGGAAAGAGTGAGATGGATGAATAGAAAGAGATCCATATAAAGACAACATGGAAAGAGTGAGATGGATGAATAGAAAGAGATCCATATAAAGACAACATGGAAAGAGTGAGATGGATGAATAGAAAGAGATCCATATAAAGACAACATGGTGAGAGAGGGAAAGAGTGAGATGGATGAATAGAAAGAGATCCATATAAAGACAACATGGTGAGAGAGGGAAAGAGTGAGATGGATGAATAGAAAGAGAGAGATCTATATAAAGACAACATGGAAAGAGTGAGATGGATGAATAGAAAGAGAGAGATTTATATAAAGACAACGTGGTGAGAGAGGGAAAGAGTGAGATGGATGAATAGAAAGAGATCCATATAAAGACAACATGGTGAGAGAGGGAACGAGTGAGATGAATGAATAGAAAGAGATCCATATAAAGACAACATGGTGAGAGAGGGAAAGAGTGAGATGGATGAATAGAAAGAGATCCATATAAAGACAACGTGGTGAGAGAGGGAAAGAGTGAGATGGATGAATAGAAAGAGATCCATATAAAGACAACGTGGTGAGAGAGGGAAAGAGTGAGATGGATGAATAGAAAGAGATCCATATAAAGACAACGTGGTGAGAGAGGGAACGAGTGAGATGAATGAATAGAAAGAGATCCATATAAAGACAACACGGTGAGAGAGGGAAAGAGTGAGATGGATGAATAGAAAGAGATCCATATAAAGACAACGTGGTGAGAGAGGGAACGAGTGAGATGAATGAATAGAAAGAGATCCATATAAAGACAACGTGGTGAGAGAGGGAAAGAGTGAGATGGATGAATAGAAAGAGATCCATATAAAGACAACACGGTGAGAGAGGGAAAGAGTGAGATGGATGAATAGAAAGAGATCCATATAAAGACAACACGGTGAGAGAGGGAAAGAGTGAGATGGATGAATAGAAAGAGATCCATATAAAGACAACATGGTGAGAGATATAAAGACAACATGGAAAGAGTGAGATGGATGAATAGAAAGAGATCCATATAAAGACAACATGGTGAGAGAGGGAAAGAGTGAGATGGATGAATAGAAAGAGATCCATATAAAGACAACGTGGTGAGAGAGGGAACGAGTGAGATGGATGAATAGAAAGAGATCTATATAAAGACAACATGGTGAGAGAGGGAAAGAGTGAGATGGATGAATAGAAAGAGATCCATATAAAGACAACGTGGTGAGAGAGGGAACGAGTGAGATGGATGAATAGAAAGAGATCTATATAAAGACAACATGGTGAGAGAGGGAAAGAGTGAGATGGATGAATAGAAAGAGATCCATATAAAGACAACATGGTGAGAGAGGGAACGAGTGAGATGGATGAATAGAAAGAGATCCATATAAAGACAACACGGTGAGAGAGGGAAAGAGTGAGATGGATGAATAGAAAGAGAGAGATCTATATAAAGACAACATGGTGAGAGAGGGAAAGAGTGAGATGGATGAATAGAAAGAGATCCATATAAAGACAACACGGTGAGAGAGGGAAAGAGTGAGATGGATGAATAGAAAGAGATCCATATAAAGACAACGTGGTGAGAGAGGGAAAGAGTGAGATGGATGAATAGAAAGAGATCTATATAAAGACAACATGGAAAGAGTGAGATGGATGAATAGAAAGAGATCCATATAAAGACAACATGGTGAGAGAGGGAAAGAGTGAGATGGATGAATAGAAAGAGAGAGATCTATATAAAGACAACATGGAAAGAGTGAGATGGATGAATAGAAAGAGATCCATATAAAGACAACGTGGTGAGAGAGGGAAAGAGTGAGATGGATGAATAGAAAGAGAGAGATCCATATAAAGACAACATGGTGAGAGAGGGAAAGAGTGAGATGGATGAATAGAAAGAGAGAGATCTATATAAAGACAACATGGTGAGAGAGGGAAAGAGTGAGATGGATGAATAGAAAGAGAGAGATCCATATAAAGACAACATGGTGAGAGAGGGAAAGAGTGAGATGGATGAATAGAAAGAGAGAGATCCATATAAAGACAACACGGTGAGAGAGGGAAAGAGTGAGATGGATGAATAGAAAGAGATCCATATAAAGACAACGTGGTGAGAGAGGGAAAGAGTGAGATGGATGAATAGAAAGAGATCCATATAAAGACAACGTGGTGAGAGAGGGAAAGAGTGAGATGAATGAATGTGAAGAATGTGAACAGAAAATGTGAGACTGATAAAAAATACTTTCTACAGTTTCTATGATTCACTGATACAGGGCCAGCGCTGCCTGATGGAAAATAGAAATGCACTCCGGATTAAAAAACTAAACTAAATAAGTGAAGGCAAGAAACCCACAGACGACCAAGTGGCTGCAGCTAATTTGATAGGGATCCACTCTGACAGAAAATCCACTTTTAATGAAGGGCCATGTGCCGGGAGAAATTAGCCATTACCCCCGCGGTGCTGATATTAAAAGTTTTATAAATGACAGTGGTGTTGGCGGTGATCGCGGAGGACGGGCAGAGTCGGGGGAGCGTGCCAGGGCGTTTAACTGTACGCCAGGCAGATACTGAAGGCTGAAGGGAGCCTGGCCTGGGCCTGAATTCCTTCTCTCCTTCCATCAGTCAACAAGCCATCGGAGGAGTTAAACAGCCCCAGCGTCTGCTCGTTGCTCACTGGACAGGAAGTGGGCGACCGACAGCACCGAGCCGGCGTGTGACAAGTGCGGCAGAACAAACCTGTTGTGACGCGCCGGCTCCCTCTTTCGCCACCCGTGATCAGATACAGCGGGACAAGGGACCATATGGGACGGCAGAGCTTGCTCATCCAATCACGAGGCATATGGGGCTAGTGGTAGAGGGAGGGGGGAGAAGGGGGTAGGACTATCAAGGTTTCCAGTGTGTCATAGGAAATAACAGAGGAAGCGAGGAAGAAGAGAGGAGAACCAGTGCAGTCAGCAGGAGTGTGGCTAATCTACTGGAATCTGGCAAATTTACAGAAGATGGAGTGGGGGACATGTTCTGACATGCCCTTTGACCCAGCCCAGCAACACAACCAGCTCATTGGTGACTAAGACCTCTGGATACTACTGCAAAACCAAAGAAGGGAATTCTCCCATCGTAAAATGTGCAGCTTTTTTGTTGGCACTCCCCCCCAAAAATATATTCACTTGGGGAAAAAAAGCTAACCTCTGACTCTGTAGCCTTCCAAATGACACATTAAAAGGCAGGCAAAAAACACATTAAAACAAATTATTAAATAAAGGCTTGCGTGGTGCATTAAAAAAGTGGTGATAATCACAGCTGTCTTTCCAGAGACTCGTTTAAATGCAGATTAGGGCTAAGCTTGCAGAGGTGAAGGGCCTGGCGAATCGAAGCCAATAGCACACGGCGCCCCGGAATGGAAATAGACATAATCTCACCAAAGCCAGATTTTTGGGAGGAGAAAATAATGTGTCGACTCGGCTGCCAAGAGGCACTATAAACGCTTAATAAGGTACCCGAAGAACGTTGCACTTCATTGAAAGCAGAACCGATTAGCTTAAAGTGACAATCAGCAGTTTAAACAATAACAAAGTGTTTCCCTGCCACTGTTTCACTAAAAAGCTGAGGAATGGGTCTGGAGAAATGGAACTACTCTCAAATTATTGGACAGAGCTATGGTTGCAAAGACTGGCCATCCATGATCATATTTAACCATGTTTTGAGGCTATACAGTGTTAGTTTACATTTACTTTGTTTACAAACATTGGCGTGAAACAAGCTTTACTTTAGGGCTCTGAAAGTTTAACTAAGCTCATGGGGCATTTATAAATTATAATCTTCAAGAATCAGTGGGAACATATCATTAATTTAAAGTCCAAAAATGTATGTAGCCACTGCAGGTTGCACCTTTAATTTCACAACACTACACACCACCGCCCCAATAAAAGTGTTGATGCTTGACGGCTAGAAAAGGAAATGTTATCCACTTTGTTACTTGCCCCCCCCACCTTTCCAACTTATTCCATTTTTGCTTGTCAGATACTCATCGACATGGGGCTAATGTAGGATTCCATTGCAGGTGTTTTTTAATCAAGCGTATCAGGATCCTAAGTAGTCATTTGGGACAATG
The DNA here is from genome assembly GCF_018296145.1 of Oncorhynchus tshawytscha. Taxonomy (NCBI): domain Eukaryota; kingdom Metazoa; phylum Chordata; class Actinopteri; order Salmoniformes; family Salmonidae; genus Oncorhynchus; species Oncorhynchus tshawytscha. The sequence goes on from NC_056449.1 coordinate 21,329,155, forward strand.
GAGAGGCAGTTGGAACTGACTCTCATCTCTACGATTCCAGTAGACATTTCAGTGTGTGTAGGGGAGCATGTGGACAACTTTCAGAACACTACCATGACTTAAATACAGAGATAATAGGACATCTTATTATCCAATAGTATCTGGCCACGACAGAGTAGAGATGGTCAGCCTGCACTGAGAACTAAATGACACCTTTATTGTGGTTAGCAGACTTACTGATTTTCTTATTTGAAGGCTATTAAAAGAGAGGACAGGAGTAGATGGAAAGTTCGTATTTCATGGATGTCATTCAACTCAGAAATTAACCGGGAGACACCTTGAGCATTCCAGCCTCAATATCATTGATATGGCCTTTCATAAATGAGCTCTTATACAGCATCTGTGAACTCTACGTCAACATGCTAAAAAAACAGCCATAACCATCGCTAAATGAGGACTTTTTATATTATTTTTCCGTTATTCCCCACTTGATGAATCCAGTGGGGAATACAGCGACTAGCATCAACAACAAAAACACACAAGCTCCCAAGAGGTTACCTGGCACATTGTCATCAAGGAGTGTTACTCACACCCTTTCCTCCTGCTTTCCCTCACCCCCTGCCACAAGCTTTCCTTCATTCTTAGTTCTTACCTCAAAACTATTCCACTTATCCACCCGCTGTCATAACAGGCAATCTGGGGTCAATTCAACGTGGCACCTTGGCAGTGACAAACACCTTTAATTTCACCAGAGAGAAGCATAGAATGACTTGAATAAACACTATATGGTCACGGTGTGTACAGGTAAGACTAGGGTTCAATGAGAGCTCAGATAAGCAAAGCATGTGATGGGTACGCACTCAAAAAGCCTACTTCAATATTCAAATGAATGAAATAAGCTTTATGAAACATCTTTTTGAGTGCGTACCCATCACATGTTTAGCTTATCTGAGCCCTCCTTGAACCCTGATCTTAGTGGAAGAAGGTCCCCTATCTGGGGCATTGGTCCGTATTTGATGAGCTTTGGCATTAATGAAAGGACTCGTCCCCATCCAATAAAATGGTCATATTCTGACTCCAGATAATAGATGTTGCCATTCTAAGCCAATAATAGTGTCTATAATGAAATCAGTGGAGCAGAAAAGAGGCACTCTTTCATTTCCTCCTGGTGGGCTGTGTGTTTTGTACATCCCATTATTCATCAGGTCCACTGCTGATAACAGGAACATTTGCATCTGAATCAGAAATGCTTTATGACCTCCCCCTACACACGCCTCTCTTCTCCCCTTAATGCAAATGACTTGACCCAAAAAAGGGAAAGTGTTACATTCAATTACTCAGGACAAACTTAGTCGTGACTCGGGGCCAGGAATGTGTGTCCATAGGTAGCATCGTGAGGTGAGAGGCCATTCACTATCCTCAGGTAAGGTTGATATCTGGCTATCTAGCTCGTACTTCTGGACAACAACAATGGCATTGAAATCAACAGTTAGCATTGAAAGGTAAAAATCTCCTTGGCATGCTGAAGCTATAGGAAGAACTGCAGCTGACCAATAGTTAGCATTGAAAACTAAATTGGAGGTAGCTAAGGGGAGGTAACTATGGGAAGAAATGTAGAGCAGATATTCCCAAACTGGGGTATGGGCAATGCCATCGGGGGTACGCCAAATAAAAATGTGATTCATATTTAAAAAAATATATAACTGTATTTTTTATTTTATTTTTTCTTCACATTTTCAAACAGTCCATTTCGATTTTCCAACAGGCTATACATTTGAGTTTTTTTTCTCAGCTGAGTAGCCTCGTTTTACTGCCAAAAATAAAATTAAACCATCTAGTATTCAGCGAAATAACAACACAATGTTAAATACAGGTAACCTAGTCAAATAATTAACATCCCATCATATTAACCGTTAGTCTCTCGCGGGAATTCCATTAACGGTTCATATGTAGCCAAACGTAGCTGCTGCCCATTCTGTTTGCTCAAAAAGGTATGGTTAAATGGTTAAAAAAAGTAAGGCCTGCGTCCGTAGAGACACATACCAGCTCTACTGGTGGTACTGCTACTACCAGCAGTACTACACCTGCACCTGTCGACGACACAAGTTGTTCTGCTTCCACGAGCACATCCAATGCTAGCATCAGTAATTCTACGTTTGTTGCTAACCCAGCTAGCATGGACACTGACAGTTGTGAATCTGATGCAGCCGAAGAACTACTGCCTCCTTACCCGGGAAAGCACCAAACGACAGACTGGGACATTGGACCATCAAAGAGGTGCAAATATGATGAAACTACAGTGATTTGCGGTTCACTCATATTGGGAGTAGTACCTTTCCTCAGCCACAGTGTGTTACATGTGCAAAGGTACTATCTCACAACTCGATGAAACCTTCACTCTTGTGCAGACATTTAGAAACAAAACTTGCCAATTAGAAAAATACGTTTTGTTTTTGTGAGAATTAAGACGAATCTCGAGTAGTAAGACATGTATAAAAGCAACAGATAACATTAATTAGAAGGGGCTAGAAGCATCTTATACGTATGATGAGCTACCAAGAGGCTAGGACAGGCAAGCCCCATACTATTGTGGAGTACTTAATTCTTCCTGCTGCCACAGATATGGCTGGGACAATGCTGGGAGAAAAGGCCAAAAAAACTATACAGACAATTCCTCCATCAAACAACACTGTTTCACGACGCATCAGTGACATAGCAAGAGATGTTTTGAAACAATTACTGCTTCTCATACAGGCCAGTGAATTCTATGCATTACAGCTGGATGAGTCAACAGACAAGGCGGGCCTGGCACATCTCCTGGTATATGTCCGTTATGTTTATGGGGGGTCAATTAAGGAAGACATCCTCTTCTGCAAACCACTGGAAACCAGGACAACAGGAGAGGATATTTTTAAAGTACTGGACAGCTTTGTGACATCAAATGGACTTTGGTGGTCAAGAGGTGTTGGTATCTGTACTGATGGTGCAAAAACCATGACAGTGAGACATAGTGGAGTGCTAGCGGTTCTGTGAAGATTGAATTTAATCAGGAGCCACTGCCAGCTTTCTGGATAGGGCTGCGCTAAGAGTATCCTGCTCTGGCAAATAACGTTGTTAAGACACTGATGCCCTTTGCAACCACATACCTATGTGGGAGTGGATTCTCGGCCCTCACTAGCATGAAAACTAAATACAGGCACAGACTGTGTGTGGAAAATGATTTAAGACTGAGACTCTCTCCAATACAACCCAACATTGAGTGATGCGCATCCTTCAAGCACACCCTTCTCATTAACCTGTGGTGAGTTATTCACAATTCCTGATGAACAAATAAGGTTTTATATATAAGATGGCTAAATAAAGAGCAAATGTATTGATTATTATTATATTACTATTTGTGCTCTGTCCAATAAGAGCTCTTTGTCACTTCTTGTTTATTTATTTTATTTTTACCTTTATTTAACAAGGCAAGTCAGTTAAGAACAATTTCTTATTTTCAATGACGGCCTAGGAACAGTGGGTTAACTGCCTTGTTCAGGGGCAGAACGATAGATTTTTACCTTGTCAGCTCGGAGATTCGATCTTGACCACTAGGCTACCTGCTGCCCTGTGAAAAAACTCACACTCATTGTTATGTTTAATAAATGTATCACATAGTGTGTGGGGCGGGCTTACAATGATGGCAAAACAACATTTGAGAGTGCGCTGACTTGGTGCTAGAGGGGGTAAGCAGCTGGAGGTTGAATGTTTGAAGTGGTATGAAACTATAAAAACTTTGGAACAACTGCTGTAGAGGATCAACAGTTAGCATAAAAATCTAAAATCATGCTAGCATTGCAGTATTCCAGGCCAGATAACTACAACAAGCATATATGCTGCTGCTCATATTTCCTGACCTGCCTTAGTTGTGTGAAAAAGAAAACGACTTCTGAGGAAACAGTGAATAAACTCTGCCTTACCCACACATTTTCCACAGTACAAAACCCTTTCCATCTTTGCAGGAACAGAACATCCTGTGTAATATTTCTGATCAATCATGGCTGCAGAGGGAGATTGTGCTGACACAAAATAATAAACAACATGCTATCAGGAGAAAGGGAGAGTGAGAGACAGATATATATATAGAGAGAGAGACAGTGAGAGATATACACAGCATATATAGAGAGAGATATATAGAGAGACAGAGGCACAATCTGTTGAAGAATAAAAACGTGCAGTCGCATTGCCACCCGGGCTTGTACGCGCTACAGCACACACTATACACTGGCAGAGTATGCCATCACATAATCTTCTTACATCCAAGACAAGGCTGAATGTAATCTTCAACACGGCTAACAGCAAGAGTTGTGTTTGTAGGGGCCTGGTTTCATAACTGAACTTGTAAACCCCATCTCTCTCTCACACACACACACACACACACACTTCCCAGTCCAGTGCCAGAGGGCAAATGGGTAGAGAGTGGGGGATTGGGGTCTTTGTGCACTCTGAGTCCTGGCCATTAAATAAGCTTGGTACTGCAGAGGTGAACAGCATTGACAATGATGTATGGAGGGAGATTGGCTCCGGGGCTGTTATGTAGCACCTGGCTCTGGTGTGGACAGCAGAGCAGCAGCCCCCCTGCCTGCCGGCTACCATACAAATCCAGACCAGGTTTAGTACCTCAACTCTAATTCAGAGCAATTCAATTTGGTCCAGGACAAATGTCAGCTGATTAAAATGGAGGTACTGGACAGAGGGGTTGAATAAATGTGCAGCCTCCTACTTCAAGGCTGGACATGTTATTGAGGAGTGGTGAGTCAGTGAGTGGCGAGGTGATCTAGCCTTTACTGCTGCTCTCTCGCCTCTCCCTACTGCAGCCATAACCTTTCTGCTTCACCAGATTCTCTCTCTCTCTCCTTCCCTCTCTCCCTCTCTCTCACTCTCCCTCTCCCTACTGCAGCCATAACCTTTCTGCTTCACCCGATTATCTCTCTCTCTCTCTCGTTCCCTCTCTCCCTCTCCCTACTGCAGCCATAACCTTTCTGCTTCACCCGATTCTCTCTCTCCTTCCCTCTCTTCCTCTCTCTCCCTCTCCCTACTGCAGCCATAACCTTTCTGCTTCACCCGATTCTCTCTCTCTCCTTCCCTCTCTCTCTCTCCCTCTCCCTACTGCAGCCATAACCTTTCTGCTTCACCCGATTCTCTCTCTCTCTCCTTCCCTCTCTCCCTCTCCCTACTGCAGCCATAACCATTCTGCTTCACCCAATTCTCTCTCTCTCCTTCCCTCTCTCTCCCTCTCCCTACTGCAGCCATAACCTTTCTGCTTCACCCGATTCTCTCTCTCTCTCCTTCCCTCTCTCCCTCTCCCTACTGCAGCCATAACCTTTCTGCTTCACGCGATTCTCTCTCTCTCTCTCCTTCTCTCTCTCGCTCTCTCCCCCTCTCTCCCCCTCTCTCTTCCTCTCTCTCCCTCTCTCTCCCTCTCTCTCCCTCCCCTCCTTCCGGCATTGAGGCATACTGCTGCTCATGACTGACTCAGATATGCTCTTCTCACATATGTTCGGCTCACTTCTAAAACATGCCACATACATAACCATGCTGTCATGGTATGATTCTAGCAGTGTGGCCAGCACCGGCTCAGCATTAGACTGACAAAAAGAGAGAGACCATACTAAAACATATCAGCAATATGACTCTGAATGTAGCTTTAGTTTTATTTGGAGTGTCTTTTCCACTTGCGGTTGTAGAGACAGTGTGTCAGGGAGGCACACATGGCGGGGGGGTAATCGGGACCACGGCTGCGTCTGTTGCGCGACCGCAAATTAATGTCATATCACCGAACGGTGGAAAGAACGACTGAATTATGAAGGAGGGAGGTTAATTATGAATGGAGCGATGGGGGGAAACAGGGCCTCAGACACACGGTTGGTCGCCTTCCATGACTAAAGAGCCAGCTACTGCACAAAGCTAGCGCACCACTCCTCAGTATGTAACAAGCTGAAAAGCTGGTCCTAATTAGCTAGTCTACATGGCTAATGTTGCTAATGTGATACGTCTCTGTTGTATGTGAATCTCAATATATTCAACCTGATTTCTCTGTATGTCAACTGTCCCTGATTTGATTGTGCTCTTCTTATCACGAGTTGACAAGGAACTTTTGTGCTCTCATTGACAATAAAGCAGCAAAATTATTAAAAAGATGGGAAAAAACGATGATCACAACACCCCTTATGGGTAGAATGTGGAATTGACAGCCAAGATTGACATTAAAGGCATTAATCAAATGAGGAAATAAGGCCTTCATGCTTGGTACTGTCGAAGTTAAGCTTTGGAAGTAAAATATCAGCCTACAACTTTTCTTTGCATTCTGTGTCTTTTTTCCCCCAGTTAACCTTCAAAACCCTTGATGGGCAGTTCTCTTTCCCCAAATCTCAATTGATTGTTAAAAAAACACTCCTCTCCTCTTCCCAACCCCACAAAAGTAACATTTGTTATCCACCTGACCTTAATAAATTAAGTTTCTGTATTTATCTGGCCCACTGATTCCATTTTCCCCCTCTCCAAAAAGGCGGAACGAACGGAGGCCTGCAGATCCCAAAAATTGTAATGCACTGCCGACAAACCAAAAAAATAACATTCCACCGAAAAGAGCCAAAGAGGCTTAGCTGTAATCTAGAGAACAGGGACTGAGGGTTGGCGTGGGGTGGGGGCTAAGGGTTGGTGGTGAGGGGGGCTGAGGGGTGGGTTAAGGTGGGGGTGAAGGGGTTGAAGCTGAGGCTAAGTGTTGGCAGTTGAGGTGGGGGCTGAAAGGGTGTTGAGGTGGGGCTTGGGGGTGGGGCTGAAGGAGTGTTGAATTTTTAAAATGTTTTTATTTTACCTTTATTTAAGTAGGCAAGTCAGTTAAGAACAAATTCTTATTTTCAATGACGGCCTAGGAACAGTGGGTTAACGGCCTTGTTCAGGGGCAGAATTACATATTTTTACCTTGTCAGCTCGGGGATTCGATCTTGCAACCTTTCGGTTACTAGTCCAACGCTCAAACCACTAGGCTACCTGCCGCCCCAATGGGGACCGAAGAGGGATGGGGTTGAAGGGGGGTTGAAGATGGTGCTAAGGGTTTGCGGTTGAGGTGGGGGCTGAAGGGGGGATTGAGGGTGGGTCTAAGGTCTTGCTGTTAAGGTGGGGGCTGAAGGGGGATTTGAGGATAGTGCTATGGGTTGGTGGTTGAGGTGCGGGTTGAGGTGGGTGCTGAGGGGAGGTTGAGGTGGGGGCTGAAAGGTGGTTGAGGATGGGGCTAATGGGAGGTTGAGGTGGGGGCTGAAAGGGGGTTGAGGATGGGGCTAATGGGAGGTTGAGGTGGGGGCTGAAAGGGGGTTGAGGATGGGGCTAATGGGGGGGGTGGGGGCTGAGGGGGTTGAGGATGGGGCTAATGGGGGGTTGAGGTGGGGGCTGAAAGGGTTGAGGATGGGGCTAATGGGGGGCTGGGGGTTGAGGTGGGGGCTGAAAGGTGGTTGAGGATGGGGCTAATGGGGGTTGAGGTGGGTGCTGAGGGGAGGTTGAGGTGGGTGCCGAAAGGGGGTTGAGGTGGGTGCTGAGGGGAGGTTGAGGTGGTGGGGTTGAGGATGGGGCTAAGGGTTGGTGGTTGAGGTGGGGGCTGGGAGGGGGTGAAGTGGTTGCTGAGGGGAGGTTGAGGTGGGGGTTGAGGATGGGGCTAAGGGTTGGCGGTTGAGGTGGGCGCTGAAGGGGGGTTGAGGTGGGGCTAAGGGTAGGGGTTGGAGGGACATTGGGACCAGACCTGGAAAAAAAGAGGGGTGTTCCTCCCTTTGCATTCTCTCTATTGGGGTGTCTTGGAAAACAAGGGTCTCTGGACTAGATGCCACGGCCCAGTGCTTTGTGTGAGGGACGGGATTGAAGACAGCTAGCTACTGTGGAGCAAGCAGCTGTGATGAAGAGGTCATGTGCACAACTTTTATAGAGTCTTTCTCTCTACCCAAAACACCAGCCTCTTTCTGTCAAACTACCAACCCTCCCACCCAAACACAGATCACTCCACCCACAACCTAGTGTCCAATCAGCCCACATTCACTCCGAGGAGCTACTCCACCAAGCAGAGCAAAACAAGATAATTCTGAGCTTTATAAGGGTTACCCATTCAGCACCATCTGACCTCCGAAACAATGAGTGTGTGATACATTCCCAAACAATGGAATTCATAGAAAAATAAAGGACAACTGGACATGGAAGAACTCTATTTCTCTTCATCAGTTAAATCATAATCTCAGATCTGTCTAGAACACAAGATCACAATGACCACTCGTGTGAATGTGGTTTTCACAAGTGGAGATGAGAACAATTTCATTGGTGAATGTTTGGCAAATGGTGGAATCATATATCAATGGTTGGCATTGAGGACATCTAAAGATTATTCTGGGGAAATTATTGTTCACTAACTACAATGTTAAACATCAACGTATTCTAGAGAAGTTGGATTTGTTCTCCTGGAGTGGCCCCTCTCTAATCATACCTTGAGGATCTAGCTAGTGATTGGTTCTGGGTCTGAGGACATGGGAGGCATTGTCACTCTCAGCGATGGCTCAATGGAGCTGGGCTAATCCCGGGCAGAGGCCTGTCCGATGGGCTCCTACTATAGTCAGAGTGGGCCTTGGGACATGCACTAGGACCTATTCACAAGCCCTCTGAAACATTCAAAGCCTTTCCTTCTAAAGGGCCAAACTTTTGTTCCCCTCACAAAGGGCCAACCAGAGGTACTCCGATAGATCGGAAGGCCGTTCAAAATCGGATTATTTCCACTGAAATCACCCTTTCTCCATCTGCCAGTTAACTACGTGCCCACCATTGTCTCCGACCTGAACATGATGGAGACTGGATGTTTATTGCTACATTTATTCCAGAAGCAAAGAAAATAGTTTTTTTTCCAGTCCCTTCCTTATATTTTCTTTGAAAAATAAATCTGGGCCACATGCCCCAGAGGAACGCAACGTATTTTAATTCATTCCCACCTTTTCTCTCTGGCGGCCATCTCGGAAGCCACTATTCATGCCCACAAGTGATTTGTTCGGGCTGGACCATCAAAGCAATTATTATAGCAGCCTGCTTATGAGGGGAATATGACTGACAACAGCGTGATGGAGGGCACTTGGCTTCAATTTCTTAGATCTGAAAGGCTTTTTCATTGGCCACCACACAAACAGCAAAACGTAAACAAACCGGTCATATTAAAATGAAAACTATTGTACTATAGCTAAGACATTTGCAAATGTTTATATTTTCAATGTAACCCTATCTTCAATAACACCCTCACCTTAGCAGCAGAGTGATTGAGTGGCACTCTGAAATGGGTTGTGCCAGAAAATAAATCCCTGTGCTGTAACTGAATGCAGAGGGGGGGGCACGGGATGGGTAAGATATGTGTAGAAATTAATGTAATGGACATGAGGAGCAGAGGCCTTGGATGCCTTCGGTCGTAATGAGAGCATCTTATATTACGGACCATAATGCACAGGGTTGCTTACGCAGCGTATAGGTGTCCTGTCAGGCCATTACCGGCCTATAGGAACACGGCGCACCACAAAACAGGATACTCCGTAAATGGATAACGCGGGCCGATAAAGTAACGAACGGCGCGGCTGCCTGCCTTCGCCATTCTACCTTGTGTGATTGAGAGCAAGAATTCTGCCTAGAGTGACAAAGGATTAGTGCGAGGGATGGATGGAAGGATAGATAGGTGGATGGATGGAGAAGATGGACAGAGAGAATGTGAGAAAAAGAAACAAAAGAAAAGCAGAGTACAGTGTCGAGATGAGGGTAAAAAGGAAGGTTGATAAAGGAGGAGGAAAGGAGGTACGGAGGGATGACAAGGATAGCACTTCAGATCAAGTCTCCTGGCATTGTTTTACTCTGATGTCATCTCTGTACAATGTCCGCATCCCAAATGGAACCCTATTTCCGTTATAGTGCACTACTTTTGCTCTGGTCAGACCTAGTGCATTATAAAGAGGAATAGGGTACAATTTGTGATGCATCCAGTGTCGAGGCCCCTCGCCTCCCATCTAATCTCTATCCTTCTCTACTCTCTCCCATTGACTTATTCCCCTATTCAATTATTCAGCCTTTATAAGCAGCCACCATCTATTCTGTTTGCAACAGATCCAGTAAAAAGATGAATAACAGGCTCCGTCAGTCTTATGGGCTGTCATAAAACTTATACAACAGGCAAAAGAAAATCCATCGCTTACAGTCTTGCTTACCGACCACAGTAAACATATTAATGAAAAGATGCCCTGTAAATATATTAATGAAAAACTATCGACTGAAAGAGTCAAAGCCAGGAGTTTTACAACACTCTGTATCCATGAGGGATTTTTACATGCTTTTACGCTAATCAAAATGTATGCTGGCTTGGCAGAGTGTGTATAACCACAGCACAGTATGGAGATATACCTGTGTCTGGAGATCTGGGGGTATGCATCAAGAGTCTCAGAGTAGGAGTGCTGATCTAGGATCAGTTTGGCCTTTCAGATCATAATGAATAGAATTATATAGAAAATGAAGACCTGATCCAGGATCAGCACTCTTACTTTAAGAGGTTTTGTCAATACGGTCATGGGTGAATGTTATATAGCTAGGATGAAGATGATGATTCTGAGAGTTGATTAAGAGTATATTTCCACAGGGTGACTTTCTCCATGCTGTCCTCATTGTCCACCAGTATAATCTCCAACCATACTATTCCCATTGTCCTCCAGTATAATCTACAACCATATTGTCCTCAAGTATAATCTACAGACACACTGTCCACCAGTATAATCTACAACCATACCATCCTCATTGTCCTCCAGTATAAACTACAACCATACTGTCCTCATTGTCCTGTGGTAGAATCTACAACCATACTGTCCTCCAGTATAATCTACAACCATACCATCATCATTGTCCTCTAGTATAATCTACAGCCATACTGTCCTCATTGTCCTCCAGTATAATCTACAACCATACCATCGTCATTGTCCTCTAGTATAATCTACAGCCATACTGTCCTCATTGTCCTCCAGTATAATCTACAGCCATACTGTCCTCATTGTCCTCCAGTATAATCTACAGCCATACTGTCCTCATTGTCCTCCAGTATAATCTACAACCATACTGTACTCATTGTCCTCCAGTATAATCTACAGCCATACTGTCCTCATTGTCCTCCCGTATAATCTACAACCATACTGTCCTCATTGTCCTCCAGTATAATCTACAACCATACTGTCCTCATTGTCCTCCTGTATAATCTACAACCATAATGTCCTCATTGTCCTCTAGTATAACCTACAAGCATACTGACCTAATTTCCTCCAGTATAATCTACAACCATACTGTACTCATTGTCCTCCAGTATAATCTACAGCCATACTGTCCTCATTGTCCTCCAGTATAATCTATAACCATACTGTCCTCATTGTCCTCCAGTATAATCTACAGCCATACTGTTCTCATTGTCCTCCAGTATAATCTACAGCCATACTGTACACATTGTCCTCCAGTATAATCTACAGCCATACTGTACACATTGTCCTCCAGTATAATCTACAGCCATACTGTACTCATTGGCCTCCAGTATAATCTACAGCCATACTGTCCTCGTTGTCCTCCAGTATAATCTACAACCATACTGTACTCATTGTCCTCCAGTATAAACTACAACCATACTGTCCTCATTGTCCTCCAGTATAATCTGTTGGGACTCGGTGACATACAGTCTGTGTCATTATCAAGACAGCCAGTGGTGGCCAGGCTCCAGGACACACACACACACACACACACACACACACACACACACACACACACACACACACACACACACACAGATGCATGCACACACATACGTACATACACACATACGTAGGCACACACACTCCTAGTGCCAAAACCCCACCACAGCCCCATCCATATAACAGCAGTCTGCCGCAGGGCAACACTGACCTAACCCACTGGAAAGGAACTGCAGGAGAGGGAGTGCAAAAAAGCTGCTCCCAAGTTGAGGTAATGCAGTGAGTCGCCAGCCTCATCAATGACTTATAGTGCTCTCCCCCTCAGGGCACTGAGGTCACTTAGGAAACTCCACTAGCCTGCCCACTGATGAACGCTTCCTGTCCTATACACGCCACACTTACCGCCGGCCCATTGGTTTGTGTTTTAGCCTATCGGACTCACACAGCCACATAGTGGCACCACACTGATGTTTATACTTGTATATCCTTGAAAATAGTCAAGAAAGACTCCCAATCTGTGTTACTCAGTGTGTTGGGTCTCCACCAACAGACCCTACCTTAGCCTAATATAGCAGAACCCCCCGGACATTCAGCCATTTTCTCTCTTGATCTCCTGCATATGGAAGGAAAATGTTTGTGTTGTTATGGCATGCTGTCTGTTTTTAAACCAAGATATTAGTCATCTGTTAGAAGGGGAGCAACATTGTAATTTATGGAATTCATGAATAGCAATAGCTTTTTTTCAGTTTGCTTGTTGTTATTTTTCCTTCTCAGCATGGGGAGAATTTGAGATTGCAAATAAACTCCTAAACCCAGCTGGGGTAGGATTCCGAGATTCCAAATATTACACAAGCCGGATGCCAATCAACTCCTCGTGAGGATGAACAGACATGGCGGAAATGAGGGGGAGATTCGAGGAGGGCAGGATTACCCCCTAAGTGTTACACTACATGACCAAAAGTATGTGGACATGTGCTTGTCAAACATCTCTTTACAAAATCATGGCCATTAATATGGAGTTGGTCCCCTCTTTGCTGCTATAATAGCTTCCACTCTTCTGGGAAGGCTTTCCACTAGATGTTGGAACATTCCTGGGGAGACTTGCTTCCATTCAGCCACAAGAGCATTAGTGAGGTCGGGCACTGATGCTGGTTGATTAGGCCTGGCTTGCAGTCGGCGTTCCAATTAATTCCAACGGTGTTCAATGGGGTTGAGTTCAGGGCTCTGTGCAGGCCAGTCAAGTTCTTCAACACCGATCTCAAACAAACCATTTCTGAACGGACCTCGCTTTGTGCATGGGGGCTTTGTCATGCTGAAACAGGAAAGGGCCTTCCCCAAACTGTTGCCATAAAGTTGAAAGGACAGAGTCGTTAAGAATGTCATTGTATGCTGTAGCGTTAAGGTTTCCCTTCAATGGAACTAAGGGGCCTAGCCCGAACCATGAAAAACAGGCCCAGACCATTATTCCTCCTCCACCAAACTTTACAGTTGGCACTATGCATTCGGGCAGGTAGCGTTCTACTGGCATCCGCCAAACCCAGATTAGTTCGTCGGGCTGCCAGATGGTGAAGCGTGATTCATCACTCCAGAGAACGCGTTTCCACCGCTCCAGAGTCCGCGTTTACACCACTCCAGCTGATGCTTGCGCAAGTTGATCTTTAACTGACCATCCTATGACAGTGCCACGTTGAATGTCACTGAGCTCTTCATTAAGGCCAAATTGAGCGGTGTGCTCAATTTTATACACCTGTCAGCAACCGGTGTGGCTGAAAAAGCCGAATCCACAAATTTTTTATATACTGTATATCAACATTTGCTCTGCCACTTAGCAAGTGGGTGCTGGCACAGGTATTATGTGAGGCTTGCTAGCTAGCCTAGGGCAGAGGTACTGCAGAGAAAAACAAAAGAATCATGAGAGGTCAAATAACTCGCTAGCTTTAAGCATGTAGCCATCATTCAGACTAGCTAGAATCTCCCTGGGCAGACCTTTGTCTGGAATATTGGCTTTGAAGGCTAACGACCTGAAATGGTCCACTTGTGGGTAATTAGGCATGGCCGTTCCCCAGTCTCTCAGAACAGTAAATATAGGAGAATAAACAACCATTAGGGGTTATCGGAGTTGCCCGCTAATTGAATCATCATCACCATCATCATCATAGAGAGCCATCGGGACAGTACATGTTAAAACTCCACACAGTCACAGAGGCAGTTTAACGTTACCATCCCCTGGCAATGGACCAAAATATCATGCTTGCAGTTTTAAGACATCATGGCTGTATTGCAGCTGTCTTGCTTGTTCACAGTTCATCTGGTAGCGTGTTAAAAAAAACTCAACAATTACCCAAACCTACGAGAGCACACACACACACACAACTCAGAGAGACAACTCAGAGAGATCTCATGCTGCTCAAATCCCTAAACCCACCCAGATATAAGTCAGAAGAAAAGAGAGGAAAGAAAGAGAGAGGAGTCACTAAACCAGTGTGATTAGTGCTAAGTAACTAAATGGGTCATATCAGTTTTCCATTACCAGGAGAGAGGGACAATTTGGACTGCTGTGATCTAAATGGTGAACCTGCTCTCCCTCTGCCTCCTCTGGTAGACGAGGGCTGTTCATTTGAGTGTAAATGTTGCACACTCTTAGGCCCTCTCTCTTCTCCCATTCACTCTGTCGTTCGTTCTCCACACAAATGGAAATGCCGTTACATCCTCGAGCCCCATTAATAAATAAACTTGACACAAATAAACAGATAAATAAATAAATGTGCGAGGACTGGCTAATGGGCAACCGTCAGCATTAGTGATGGAGCGATGTCAGGCACAATCACGCCTGGGTGGGCGGAGAGATTCTTCCTGATTGCACACACAATTCCCCTAAGACAGTGACAGGGGCACTCCGCCAGACGAACCGACGCGAGGGCTCTAAGGCAGCCTTCACTCCTGACTTCTTTTTACCCTCCTTGCTGTCTCTCTTTCACTCTGTTTAACTCGGTTTCTGTCTGTCCATCTTTCTCTCCTCCTCCGCTACCCAACGATGCCCCCTCTCTCTCAATCTTCGCCTTGCACCCGATGCCCACATTACCTCTCTGTTTTTTTCTTTCTCCCTTTCTGTGTTTTTACTCTCTCCTCCCCTCCTCTCTCTCTTAGTCTCTCCTCCTCTCCATCCCTTCTCTCCCTCTAGCTTTCTCTCTTACTCTTTCCTCCCCTCCAATCTCTCTGTCTCTTCCATCTCTCTGTCTAAACAGGAGTGCTGTGACATGAATGTTCCTTCTCTGTGTCTTTGGGTTCGTCAGGCCTTTGAAAGCCAGTGGTCTGACAGGGCTCAAGCACACACGCACGCACACACATGCAATGCAATCCCATCGTGACCTTGAAACACCTCTTGGATGTATTTCATTGCACACTTCCATTGGATTCTTAAAGGCTAAATGATAAGACAATTAAAGGCAACACATCGTAAATAGGAGTTTTTCCTAGCCACCGTGCTTCTACACCTGCATTGCTTGCTGTTTGGGGTTTTAGGCTGGGTTTCTGTACAGCACTTTGAGATATCAGCTGATGTACGAAGGGCTATATAAATAAATTTGATTTGATTTGATTTGAAATAGTGCAAAAATCCCCTACTAAGTGACACATAATTCACATCTGCTTGTAAAAATGATCAATTTAACAGCTGTACATCTGTTTAGCTACTTGGGACAAAATAGATTAAGTCAGTCTGTGGATCCACTAGTGGAGCTCTACTGCTGAGTGCTCAGTCTAATGTAGTCCTACCTTTATCTACAACCAATCAAGACATGCTACCATGATGCCACGGGTCAGATATACAGTTAGCCCTATTAGAGCATTCAGACTGAATTCCTAAAGCTAGTACTTACTGACAAGCCTGGTCACAGATCTGTTTGTGCTGTATAGCCAACTCCTGTAGTTGTATGGCCTTAGGGGTTGGCAAGACAGGACAAACAGATCTGGGACCAGGCTAACTGATTGATTCTGCAGAGTGAACAATCTGTCCAGATTGCCAGTACTTACTGCACCATGGGGAGCAGACAGGAGTTGTATTCACATTGTCAGGAGCTATTATATCAGTCAGAGCTTTAAACCACGTGATTCACTTAACTACATGTAATTACCAGCCATATTGCAGCACACCATTCAATATGTCATAATAATCAATAAGCTGAAAGGACAGAGGCTTCGTAAACAGAGAAAAATGGGAAATGGTAAAAACTATAACCCAAAAATGTAATGCGTAAACATACTTGAAATTAATGTTTTACTTTGCTGTCGTTGCTTAGGGACACAGAGATATACTAGTTATTTTGAGAATATGGATACAAAATAATACTTGATTGTTTTAGCTTTACCTTTCCTTCACATGTGGCCTGGAGAAACAAACAATGATACCCCCGTGTTGCCATCACACTTTTGGTGTGACTTCTACCAATTAGTGCTTTGCAAAAAACTACATTTGAAAATCACCTCATCTGTAGCGGCACAATCCCGTGAACAGCTAATCACACTAATCTGTCGAGCAAGACACAAATCCAAAACATCACATTTTTCAACTTGTTAACAACCTCACACATGTTAAACATTTCCGTAAAGCCACAACTTATAAACAGTTACAATAATTGACTTTTACAGAAAAGTTCATTTGACAAGAATTGTACATGAACAAATAATGACTAGACAATTGTGCTCATTGAAACTCCACAGTAGCACCGTTGTAGGAGGATGAGAGCTTCTCTTTTCTCTGGGAATTAGTCCTTTCACTCAGCCTCGGCTGCCAACCTACCTCAACCACCCTATACCTCCTTATTACACGCCCTCCAGCCTGCAAAATGGGAAACTAAACGCAAACACCACCCGGACGCTATTTGTCTGAGATAATGGAGATGAGAAAAATAATAAGGGATATGACATAAAGACAGAGGGAAATAGCATCAAAATAGCTGTCATCGCCTCTCATTGTCATGGAACATAACTACATCCTATTGCAGAGAGCCTTTATTTATTCTAATGGGGATTATTATTAGAGCCTCTTCGCCCCCTCTCGGCTCTAACAGGCGATGAATACGGTATATTTGTCCAAGGGAACTGTCCATCCTTCAAAAGACTAAGTATGATAGCTGTGGAGATTCCATTGGAATATTATGAGTCCGATTTTTTTCAGTCCTGAGGACGGTTGTTCGGTTGGTTCATGCACCTCTCCGAGGTTTCAAGAAGTGATTCCCCTTCGCTTTTATCAGCTGAGAGTTATAGGTCTATTGGGAATGAATCACGCAATGAGTTAAATCAATCCTATTGTGTGAATGTGCCAGGGTAAAATAAGATAAAAACTTCAATTATGGGGCACAAACTGATCCGGTATTGACAATTTGCACTCAGATGACCTTTTCAGAGCTCTGCCCACATACCTGAGGACCAGTACTGTATTGGGAGCAGTCTGACAGTGGATAAAGAAATAAGTAATGCTGGTGTATGAAAACTTATACAAAAAAACATTATTTGAAGAGCGAAAGAGTCAAAAGGATGTTTTGGTTGGTCATTGAGAGGTTGGCATCTCACTTTGCAGGGAGTACCGACTTGTCTCTATTCACATCAGTGAGGCCACATTTGTGGGGAGAAGGGCTAACATTGGACAAAATAATCCAATGTCCAATTGGATAAAACCATGTGTGGAGCCCTTTGCTGTGCCAGGCGATAGACTTCCCTCTGAAAGGGTTTGCACGACACAGACAGGCAGGGAGTAAGGCCTGGTATTGGAAGTGTATACACAGATGGGTCAGCGTTAGAATGACAGTGTGAGGGTAAGCGGACACCCTGCTGGGGCCCTTTAACTAGATTTGGAGGTCCAAAGCCTCTTGTAAGGAATCAAATAATGCAGGACTGGAGAGCCGGTTGTCTTCGGGGGTCTCGCCCGGGATACCCTAAATGCCATTCATAAAGTCCACCTTTTCATTGAGATTTGATTTATCCTCGAAAAATGTATCGTGTGTCACACTTGTCTTATTTGAACTGTCCTCTCCAGCTGACGGAGTAAACGGCAGATCAGTTATGCGTGGGGGGTGCTCAAACGGTACATCAAATCCTCATCTATATTTCGCGAAGCTGTTTTCAGGACTGGAGGTCCTTGGGCTCTATGAGAAGGATAGCGAGGGACAATAGAAGTATAGCACATCTACCCTAAGACATCAAACCCTCCGATGGTCTGTCGGCCCCCAATCCTTCAGTCTCGCCCCGTCTAGCTTCTTCCTTTAGCTGTTGAGAAATATCTCTTATCTACCAGAAGCAGAGCCTCTCTTCCCTTCTATTGATATCTATGATCTACTAAGCCATCTCCAGTCCATAGCCAAGGGCACTACCCTCCAGGTCCCCTCGGCCTGAGCAAATCACGTTAGCTCCACTTCCTTTAGGAGTGGCCTTGGGGAATGCCCCCGAATGAATAACATCTATCAACACCCTGAAGTGGAGGGGAGAAAACAGGGGCTTTAGTCTGCCAACTAAGAGGTGATATATAGCAACAGCCTCTATATGATAGTGTGTGTGTGTGACAGTGAGGGAGCACAATCAAGAGAGATAGAGACATGTACACGAGAACATGTGTGCGAGAGGAATTTCATTGCTAAGGGAATTGTGATACAATAACATAGACTAATTTAAGTAAGAAACTGCGTAATTCTCCCCAGATCACATGAAGGATAAAGAAATACACTGAGTGTACAAAACATTTAGAACATCTTCCTAATATTGAGTTGCACCCGTTTTGCCCTCAGAACCGCCTCAATTCGCCAGGGCATGGACTCTACAAGGTGTCGAAAGCGTTCCACACGGATGCTGGCCCATGTTGACGCCAATGCTTCCCACAGTTGTGTCAAGTTGGCTGGATGTCCTTTGGGTGGTGGACCAAAAACTGTTTGATTATATATGAACCTTAGAAAATTTAACAGAGGATTAGTAAAGCTTAAACCAAGTTTATTCACCCATTGGGTCAACACAGCTGCAAAAGACAAAATACATATTCACAGAAGCACTGATATTTAACCTGTTTTCCTATGCTGAGTCTCCTACACATATGAACAGCCAATGCATCTCTGTTGCTAGACTGAACCATAGTGATATCTGCTCTTCCTCACTTCATCTAACCTGACCTCTGCCCCAAAGTGCTCATTCCTCCCCAACTCACGGCTGTCATGTTGACTCGTACCAGCTCTCGTCTTTTCTCCTCCCATAGGATCCCTGATGGCTAACAATAACCTATCCGGACAAAATGTAAACGTTATACATTCCTCTCTCTCCCTCAGTGACACGAATAAGTATATTTCATATTTTCAGAACCCAACAAAACCCAACCGTGTAGAAGTTCTTGACACACTCAAACCGTTGCGCCTGGCACCTACTACCATACCCCGTTCCAGGGCACTTAAATATTTTGTCTTGCCCATTCACCCTCAATGGCACACATACACAATCCATGTCTCAATTGTCTCAAGGCTTAAAAATCATTTTTAACCTTTCTCATTGTAGTGGATTTAACAGGCGTCATCTCTAAGGGATCAGAGCTTTTCGCCTGTTCCGTATTTGTCATGGAAAGAGCAGGTGTTCCTAATGTTTTGTACACATAGTGCAGCTCCCTAGCTCAACGTAACATAGCCGTCTAGTACATAGACCCATTAATAGGGACAACCTAATACGTATGGTATTGAGATATCATTTACAACATGATGGGGGGAATAATAAGAGAAAAAATCCTTTATCTTTGTCCATCTTTCTCCTCCCTCCCTCCCTCCCCCTTTCTCTTTCATTTGCTTCCTTGCAGATTCTTCCCTTTCTCCACTTTAATATTTAATGACTGAAAATAGGTAATTTAATCTTCATTAAACATACAGGGGGCCAGCTCTCCTCTCTTGCCTGGGTGAATTAACGGCGAGACCACTGAGATTAGGCGGTAAGGCCATGAAATCACATAACTGTGACAGGCATTAAATGACGGCATTTCTCTGTTTTTTAACCCTTTAAAATGCAGCTCAACTGGGCGGTTGAGCTCATTTTGACAACCAATTTTAAATGAAATTAAACAGATGAATTTAGTTTGGCATATTTTATCATCATCAAAATGCTCATGTGGTTTTCATTATCAGACTCCCATATTATTTGAAACACGCATTCAAAGATGGTTGAAAACCAGGAAGTGAATGCGAGCAAAACTAAACCATGTTTACCACACATTTTCTGTACTAACTGCATAAAATGGGAAATTACACGTTGTAAAATGTTGCTCACTTTTAAAACATAATTTAATAATGATTAAATTAGTAATACAATGTTGTTTTAACATTTTAGGAACTCTTGAGAAATATGCTCTACAAAGAGGTTAAGTTGCCCATTAAATGATTGCTATTCACTCACAGCTAGTGATAATGGACTATAGAGAAATATTGTTAAGGGATTTTTTTGTCGGTGTAAAAACAAAAATCTTCTTAAATCCACATCATTATTCACTGTCTGCCTGTTATGTTCAATATGTTTCACAATATCATTCAGTACATCTTACTGGTCTTCGAAGCATATACAGTACATTCGGAGAGTATTCAGACCCCTTGACTTTCTCCACATTTTGTTAATTTACAGCTTTATTCTAAAATTGATTAAATTGTTTTCCCCTTATCAATCTTCACACAGTACCCCATCACATCAAAGCAAAAACAGGTTTTTAGAAATGTTTGCAAATGTAATAAAAATAAAAACCGAATCATCACATTTACATAAGCATTCAGACACTTTACTCAGTACTTTGTTGAAGCAACTTCGAGAGCAAATACATCCTAGAGTCTTCATGGGTATGATGCTACAAGCTAAGCACACCTGTATTTGATGAGTTTCTCCCATTCTTCTCTGGAGATCCTCTCAAGCTCTGTCAGATTGGATGGGGACCGTCGCTGGACAGCTATTTTCAGGTCTCTCCACAGATGTTCAATCGGGTTCAAGTCCGGGTTCTGGCTGGGCCACTCAAGGACATTCAGAGACTTGTCCCAAAGCCACTCCTGGATTGTCTTGGCTGTGTGCTTAGGGTCATTGTCCTGTTGGAAAATTTAAGTTTGCACCAGTCTGAGGTCCTGAGCGCTCTGGAGCAGGTTCTGCATCTCTCTGTACTTTGCTCTGTTTATCTTTCCCTCAAACCTTACTAGTCTCCAAGGTCCTGCAGCTGAAAAACATCCCCACGGCATGATGCTGCCACCACCATGCTTCACAGCAGGGATGCAGCCAGGTTTCCTCCAGAAGTGACGCTTGGCATTCAGACCAAAGAGTTCAATCTGGGTTTCATCAGACCAGAGAATCTTGCTTCTCATGGTCTGAGAGTCCTTTAGGTGCCTTTTGGCAAACTTCAAGCGGACTGTCATGTGCCTTTTACTGAGGAGTGGCTTCCGTCTGACCACTTCTATCACAAAGGCCTGATAGGTTGAGAGCTGAAGAGATGTTGTCCTTCTGGAAGGTTCTCCCATCTCCACAGAGGGACTCTGGAGCTCTGTCAGAGTGAGCATCAGGTCACCTCCCTGACCAAGGCCCTTCTCCCCTGATTGCTCAGTTTTGCCGGGCTGCCAGCTCTAGGAAGAGTCTTGCTGATTCCAAACTTCTTCTATTTAAGAATGATGGAGACCACTGTGTTCTTGGGGACCATCAACGCTGCAAAAATGTTTTGGTACCCTTCTCCAGATCTGTGTCTCGACACAATCCTTTCTTGGGGCTCTATGGACAATTCCTTCGACCTCACGGCTTGGTTTTTGCTCTGACACGCACTGTCAACTGTGAGACCTTATAGAGACAGGCATGTGCCTTTCCAAATCATGTCCAATCAATTGAATTAACCACAGGCGGACTCCAAGGATGATCAATGGAAACAGGATGTACCTGAGCTCAATTTAAAATCTCATAGCAAAGGGTCTGAATACATATGTAAATAAGGTATTTCTGTTTACATTTTTTATACATTTGAAAAAAAATCTAAAAACCTGTTCTCTTTGTCATTATAGGGTATTGTATTCATATTTTGACAAACAAATTTATATTTTTTTATGAATAGTTGATATCAGTCCTCATTTAACTAGGCTTGTATTCCATTATAAGTAAATGAAGCAGACATAATGTAAATGAATGTACACATTTTATTTTATTTAAAAAATCTAAGCAAATTCCAAAATGTGTTTATTCTACTTGAGCAACTCAACCAGCCTTATCTATGAAATTTTTAGTCATGAAACAAAATTTCATCAAGTCTATCTACCCTACCGTTCAAAAGTTTGGGGTCACTTAGTAATGTCCTTGTTTTTTAAAGAAAATATTTTTTTTGTTTGTCCATTAAAATGACATCAAATTGATCAGAAATACAGTGTAGACATTGTTAATGTTGTAAATGACTATGACTACAAGTAATTTACAACATTAACAATGTCTACACTGTATTTCTGATCAATTTGATGTTATTTTAATGGATAAAAAAAATGGGCTTTTCTTTCAAAAGCATGGGCATTTCTAAGTGACCCCAAACTTTTGAATGGTAGTGTAATTTTTTAAATTTCACTTTTATTTAACCAGGTAGGCAAGTTGAAAACAAGTTCCCATTTACAATTGCAACCTGGCCAAGATAAAGCAAAGCAGTTCGACACATAAAACAACAGAGTTACACATGGAGTAAAGCAAACATACAGTCATTAATATAGTAGAAAAATAAGTATATACAGTGGGGCAAAAAAGTATTTAGTCAGCCACCAATTGTGCAAGTTCTCCCACTTAAAAAGATGAGAGGCCTGTAATTTTCATCATAGGTACACTCTTCAACTATGAGAATCAAAATGAGAGAAAAAAATCCAGAATCCAGAAAAACACATTGTCGGATTTTTAATGAATTTATTTGCAAATGATGGTGGAAAATAAGTATTTGGTCAATCACAACATACAACATTCTTGTCATGCCCTGGTCTTAGTATTTTGTGTTTTCTTTATTTATTTGGTCAGGCCAGGGTGTGACATGGGTTTATTTTGTGGTGTGTTTGTGTATTGGGGTTTTTCGTAGGTTTTGCGATTGTGGCTTAGTGGGGTGTTCTAGCAAAGTCTATGGTTGCCTGAGGCAGATCTCAATCAGAGGCAGGTGATTCTCGTTGTCTCTGATTGGGAACCATATTTAGGCAGCCATATTCTTTAAGTGTTTGGTGGGTGATTGTTCCTGTCTCTGTGTTAGTTGTCACCAGATAGGCTGTATAGGTTTTCACGTTCCGTTTGTTGTTTTTGTATTGTTTGTTTTTTCTTCGTTATTAAACATGTATCTAACTTACCACGCTGCATTTTGGTCCGACTCTCCTTCGACGGAGGAAAACCGTAACAATTCTATAGAGTGCCTTCAGAAACACATTGACCTTTTCCACATTTTGTTGTTACAGCTTGAATTTAAAATGGATTAATCTGAGATTTGTTTAATTGAAATGTTTACAAATGAATAAAAAATGAAAATCTGAAATGTATTGAATCAATAAGTATTCAACCCCTTTCTTATGACTTTCTTGTTTAACAAGTCACATAATAAGTTGCTTGGACTTATTCTGTGTGCAATATTAGTGTTTACCACTACCTCATCTCTGTACTCCAGTGTACTCCAGAGCAGTGAATTTCAAACACATTCAACCACAAAGAAATCGCTCAGGGATTTCCCCATGAGGCCAATGGTGACTTTAAAACAGTTACAGAGTTACAGAGCTGTGATAGGAGAAAACTGAGGATGGATCAACAACATTGTAGTTACTTCACAGTACTAACCTAATTGATAGAGTGAAAAGAAGGATGAACAGAATAAAAATGTTAATCCTGTTTGCATCAAGGCACTAAAGTAATTCTGCAAAAAATGCCAAAGCAATTAACTTTTTGTCCTGAATAAAAAGTGTTAAGTTTGGGGAGAATTCTGTAAAACACATTGCTGAGTACCACTCTCCATATTTTTAAGCATACTGGTGGCTGCATCATGTTATGGGTATACTTGTAATCATTAAGGAATGGGGAGTTTTTCAGCATTAAAAAAATTATTGAATGGAGCTAAGCACAGTCAATATCCTAGAGCAAAACCTGGTTCAGTCTACTTTCCACTAGACACTGGGAGATGAATTCCCCTTTCAGCAAGACAATAACCTAAAACACAAGGCCAAATATACGCTGGAGTTGCTTCCGAAGAAGACAGGGAATGTTCCTGAGTGGCCGAGCTACAGTTTTGACTTACATCTACAGTACTTGAAAAAGTATGGCAAGACTTGAAAAGGGTTGTCTAGCAATGATCACAACCAATTTGACAGAGTTTGAAGAATTTTGAAAAGAATAATAGGCAAATGTTGCACAATCCAGATGTGAAAAGTTCTTACAGACTTACCCAGAAAGACTCACGGCTGTAATCACTGTCAAAGGTGCAAAGTATTGACTCAGGTGTGTGAATGCTTATGTAAGGGAGATATTTCTGTATTTAATTTTCACTAAATGTGCAAAAATGTCTAAAAACGTGTTTTCTCTTTGTGTGAGAAAAAAAAACATATTTAATCCATTTTGAATTCAGGCCGTAACACAACAAAATGTGGAATGAGTCAAGGCGTATGAATACTTTCTGAAGACACTGTTGATAGGCTTAGAAACTTCCTAAATTGACTGAATTAAAATGGAATTGACCCCAACCCTTTTGTTGCATACAACAACACATCGAAGTTCAGCACGGAGGCTCACACCAATATGGGAAAATAACAGCATGGGGAGTTTTGCCCATGAAAGCCCCCTCTTTCCCCCCAATCCGGTGTGTTGATACCTGGGGTATAACCCAAGAGATTGGTGGGTAAGCGAGAGGCATGGAGCCGGCTCCTACATCCTCACACCATCGATTTTTGGTCTGCATCTCCCAAGAGGCACATCAATCAAATTTCAAAGGATGGGAGCCAATCAGTATTATTTGCTGCCCGTTTTCAAAGTCATTACTATCTTCCTTCCCTTATTCTCCGTATCTCAGTGTGTCCATGCGTGCTTGTGTTTTGTGTGTGTGCGCATGTATGAGATGTGACTCGTCCATTAAACGTGTATCCGTGAACATGTAGTATATGTGTGTGTTTTTCAAATAGCCTCATAAGGGCCTCTTTGACATTGACCAGGGAGAGATCATCTTAAGTCCATTAACTATTTAACCCCCCAAAAAAGAAATCTGAAAATGTTTTTTTTTTTGCTAAATATGTGTATTTAGCCTCAGTATAGGCCATACCAAAAATGTATCTCAATACTTTGTTATATACCCTTTGTTGGTAATGACAGAGGTCAAATGTTTTCTGTAAGTCTTCACAAGGTTTTCATACACTGTTGCTGGTATTTTTGCCCATTCCTCCATGCAGATCTCCTCTAGAGCAGTGATGTTTTGGGGCTGTTGCTGGGCAACATGGACTTTCAACTCCCTCCAAAGATTTTCTATGGGGTTGAGATCTGGAGACTGGCTAGGCCAGTCCAGGACCTTGAAATGCTTCTCATGAAGCCACTCCTTCGTTGCCCAGGCGGTGTGTTTGGGATCATTGTCATGCTGAAAGACCTAGCCACGTTTCATCTTCAATGCCCTTGTTGATTGAAGGGGGTTTTCACTCAAATACATGGCTCACTCGATACATGGCCCCATTCATTCTTTCCTTTACACGGATCAGTTGTCCTGGTCCATTTGCAGAAAAACAACCCCAAAGCATGATGTTTCCACCCCCATGCTTCACAGTAGGTGTTCTTTGGATGCAACTCAGCATTCATTGTCCTCCAAACACGACACGTTGAGTTTTTACCAAAAATGTATATTTTGGTTTCATCTGACCATATGACATTCTCCCAATCTTTATCTGGATCATCCAAATGCTTTCTAGCAAACTTCAGACAGGCCTGGACATGTACTGGCTTAAGCAGGGGGACACGTCTGGCACTGCAGGATTTGAGTCCCTGGCGGCGTAGTGTGTTACTGATGGTAGGCTTTGTTACTTTGGTCCCAGCTCTCTGCAGGTCATTCACTAGGTCCCCCCCGTGTGGTTCTGGGATTTTTGCTCACCGTTCTTGTGATCATTTTGACCCCCACGGGGTGAGATCTTGCGTGGAGCCCCAGATCGAGGGAGATGATCAGAGGTCTTGTATGTCTTCCATTTCCTAATAATTGCTCCCACAGTTGATTTCTTCAAACCAAGCTGCTTACCTATTGCAGATTCAGTCTACCCAGCCTGGTGCAGGTCTACAATGTTGTTTCTGGTGTCATTTGACAGCTCTTTGGTCTTGGCCATAGTGGAGTTTGGAGTGTGACTGTTTGAGGTTGTGGACAGGTGTCTTGTATAGTGATAACAAGTTCAAACAGGTGCCATTAATACAGGTAACAAGTGGAGGACAGAGGAGCATCTTAAAGAAGAAGTTACAGGTCTGTGAGAGCCAGAAATCTTGCTTGTTTGTAGGTGACCAAATACTTATTTTCCACCATAATTTGCAAATTAATTAATTAAAAATCCTACAATGTGATTTTCTGGATTTTATTTTCTAATTTTGTCTGTCATAGTTGAAGTGTACCTATGATGAAAATTACAGGACTCTCTCGTATTTTTAAGTGGGAGAACTTGCACAATTGGTGGCTGACTAAATACTTTTTTGCCCCACTGTATAGAATGTGAGCAAACGAGGTGAGATAAGGGAGGTAAAGGCAACAAACAAAAAAAGAAACAAAAAAAGGCCATGGTGGCGAAGTAAATACAATATAGCAAGTAAAACACTGAAGTGGTAAATTTGCAGTGGAAGAATGTGCAAGGTAGAGAAAAATAATGGGGTGCAAAGGAGCAAAATAAATAAATAAATACAGTAGGGGGAGAGGTAGTTCTTTGGGCTAAATTATAGATGGGCTATGTACAGGTGCAGTAATCTGTGAGCTGCTCTGACAGCTGGTGCTTAAAGCTAGTGAGGGAGATAAGTGTTTCCAGTTTGAGATTTTTGAAGTTCATTCCAGTCATTAGCAGCAGAGAACTGGAAGAAGAGGCGGCCAAAGGAAGAATTGGTTTTGGGGGTGACCAGAGAGATATACCTGCTGGGGAGCGTGCAACAGGTGGGTGCTGCTATGGTGACCAGCGAGCTAAGATAAGGGGGGACTTTACCTAGCAGGGTCTTGTAGATGACCTGGAGCCAGTGGGTTTGGCGACAAGTATGAAGCGAGGGCCAGCCAACGAGAGCATACAGGTCGCAGTGGTGGTTAGTATATGGGGCTTTGGTGACAAAATGGATGGCATTGTGATAGACTGCATCCAATTTATTGAGTAGGGTATTGGAGGCTATTTTGTAAATGACATCGCCGAAGTCGAGGATCGGTAGGATGGTCAGTTTTACAAGGGTATGGTTGGCAGCATGAGTGAAGGATGATTTGTTGCGAAATAGGAAGCCAATTCTAGATTTAACTTTGGATTGGAGATGTTTGATGTGAGTCTGGAAGGAGAGTTTACAGTCTAACCAGACACCGAGGTATTTGTAGTTGTCCACATATTCTAAGTCAGAACCGTCCAGAGTAGTGATGTTGGACGGGCGGGCAGGTGCAGGCAGCGATCGGTTGAAGAGCATGCATTTAGTTTTACTTGGATTTAAGAGCAGTTGGAGGCAACGGAAGGAGAGTTGTGTGGCATTGAAGCTCGTCTGGAGGGTTGTTAACACAATGTCCAAAGAAGGGCCAGAAGTACACAGAATGGTGTTGTCTGCGTAGAGGTGGATCAGACTCACCAGCAGTAAGAGCGACACCATTGATGTATACGGAGGAGAGAGTCGGTCCAAGAATTGAACCCTGTGGCACCCCCATAGAGACTGCCAGAGGCCCGGAAAACGATTTGACACACTGCACTCTATCAGAGAAATAGTTGGTGAACCAGGCGAGGCAATCATTTGAGAAACCAAGGCTATCGAGTCGATGAGGATGTGGTGATTGACAGAGTCGAAATCCTTGGCCAGGTCAATGAATACGGCTGCACAGTATTGTTTCTTATCGATGGCGGTTAAGATATCATTTAGGACCTTGAGCATGGCTGAGGTGCACCCATGACGAGCTCTGAAACCAGATTGCATAGAGGAGAAGATATGGTGGGATTCGAAATGGTCAGTAATCTGTTTGTTGACTTAGCTTCCCGAAGACCTTAGAAAGGCAGGGTAGGATAGATATAGCTGTAGCAGTTTGGGTCAAGAGTGTCCCCCTCTTCGAAGAGGGGTATGACCGCAGCTGCTTTCCAATCTTTGGGAATCTCAGACGACACGAAAGAGAGGTTGAACAGGCTAGTAATAGGGGTGGCAACAATTTCGGCAGATCATTTTAGAAAGAAAGGGTCCAGATTGTTTAGCCTGGCTGATTTTTAGGGGTCCAGACCTTTCAGAACATCAGCTGACTGGATTTGGGAGAAGGAGAAATGGGGAAGGCTTGGGCGAGTTGCTGTGGGGGGTGCAGTGCTGTTGACACGGGGTAGGGGTAGCCAGGTGGAAAGCTTGGTCAGCCGTAGAAAAATGCTTATTGAAATTCTCAATTATAGTGGATTTATCGGTGGTGACAGTGGTTCCTATCTTCAGTGCAGCGGGCAGCTGGGAGAAGGTGTTCTTATTCTCCATGGAATTTACAGTGTCCCAGAACTTTTTTTTAGTTTGTGTTGCAGGAAGCAAATTTCTGCTTGAAAAGCTAGCCTTGGCTTTTCTAACTGCCTGTGTATATGGGTTTCTAGCTTCCCTGAAAAGTTGCATATCACGGGGGCTGTTCGATGCTAATGCAGAACGCCATAGGATGTTTTTATGTTGGTTAAGGGCAGTCAAGTCTGGAGAGAACCAAGGGCTATATCTGTTCCTGGTTATACATTTCTTGAATGGGGCATGCTTATTTAAGATGGTTAGGAAGGCATTTAAAAAAATAACCTGTCATTCTCTACTGACGGGATGAGATCAATATCCTTCCAGAATAGCCCGGCCAGGTCGATTAGAAAGGCCTGCTCGCTGAAGTGTTTCAGGGAGCGTTTGACAGTGATGAGTGGAGGTTGTTTGACTGCTGACCCATTACGGATGCAGGCAATGAGGCAGTGATCGCTGAGATCTTGGTTGAAAACAGCAGAGGTGTATTTAGAGGGCAAATTGGTTAGGATGATATCTATGAGGGTGCCCGTGTTTACAGCTTTGGGGTGGTACCTGGTAGGTTCATTGATAATTTGTGTGAGATTGAGGGCATCAAGCTTAGATTGTAGGATGGCTGGGGTGTTAAGCATGTTCCAGTTTAGGTCAACAATCAGCACGAGCTCTGAAGAAAGATGGGGGGCAATCAGTTCACATATGGTGTCCAGAGCACAGCTGGGGGCAGAGGGTAGTCTATAGCAGGTGGAAACAGTGAGAGACTTGTTTTTAGAGAGGTGGATTTTTAAAAGTAGAAGTTCAAATAGTTTGGGTACAGTACTGGATAGTAGGACAGAACTCTGCAGGCTATCTTTGCAGTAGTTTGCAACACTGCCCCCTTTGGCCATTCTATCTTGTCTGAAAATGTTTTAGTTAGGGATGAAGATTTCCGAATTTTTGGTGGTCTTCCTAAGCCAGGATTCAGACACGGCTAGAACATCCGGGTTGGCAGAGTGTGTTAAAGCAGTGAATAAAAAAAACTTAGGGAGGAGGCTTCTAATGTTAACATGCATGAAACCAAGGCTAATACGGTTAGAGAAGTCATCAAAAGAGATCGCCTGGGGAATAGGAGAGGAGCTAGGCACTTGCAGGGCCTGGATTCACCTCTACATCACCAGAGGAACAGAGGAGGAGTAGGATAAGGGTACGGCTAAAAGCTATGAGAATTGGTCGTCTAGAACAGAGAGTAAAAGGAGGTTTCTGGGGCGATAAAATAGCTTCAAGGTGTAATGTACAGACAAAGGTATGGTAGGATGTGAAAACAGTGGAGGTAAACCTAGGTATTGAGTGATGATGAGAGAAACATCATTGAAACCAAGTGATGTCATCACATGTGTAGGTGGTGGAACTGAAAGGTTGGATAAGGTATAATGAGCAGGGTTAGAGGCTCTACAGTGAAATAAACCAATAAACACTAACCAGAACAGCAATGGACAAGGCATATTGACATTAAGGAGAGGCATGCTTAGTCGAGTGATCATAAGGGTTCAGTGAGTAGTGAGGTTGTCTGGGGTCACGGCGATTCAGACAGCTAGCCGGGCCATCGGTAGCAAGCTAGCATAGGATGTATGTCTGTTTTTAGCCACCTCGTCCGTTTCCGTTAGTGGGGTTCCGTGTGGTAGAGGGGATTAATCCAATTGGCAAAATAGATATAGTTATAGTGACCCAAGGAAAATTGTCCGATAGACCTATTCAGATAACAGCCGATAAGACAGCTAATGATTAGCGGGCTGCAGATGGGCGTTCAGGTAACGTCGCGACGGAGGGGCCAGTTGGATAACTCCCTCGGGCAGATAACATCAGTAGTCCAGTGGCGAAGGCCCGGTGGGTCTCCGCATCGGCAGTAAAATGGGTCCGGATAGGCGATTATAGCCCAGGAGTGCCTGATGGAACTCTTCATCTGGCTAGCTCAGGAATAATTGATGTTTGCTCTGGGATCGACGTAAGCCAATAGTCACAAGGATAGCAGCTAGCTAGCTGCGAGATCCAGGTGTAAATGTCCAGAACTTGCGGTTGAAATCCAGGGATATGGAGAGAAAAATAGGTCCGGTATGTTCTGGTCTGAGTCGCGTTGTACAAAACTGCTGATAGCTTTTCGAGCTAAAGAATAGCTGATGACCACAAACCGTGGTTAGCTGAATACTAACATTAGCCAGTAAACTTGCTAGATTCTGGCTAGCTCCTGGTTAGCTACTGGCTAGCTTCTATTGTGGATTTCATATTTGAGGTAAATAATATGTATATATTTTTTTAAATTGGTGAGGCGGATTGCAGGAGAGTGTTTTGAAGTTGAGTTTTTGGAAAATAAAATATATAAAAGATAGGCGAAGAAAGATGTAAATATATATATATATACACGGGACACGTCAAGACAAGGACAAAGGACGTCTGACTGCTTTGCCATCTTAATGTTGATCTATACCGTTGTATGTTGTTGGTTATGTAGCCTATTTATATAATGCTGTATGTTTTGGCCTGAGAATAAAAAATGTTTTCTGAATTGAATTTATACTTTCTATTTAGAAGGAAAAAATACTATTTCCTGGAAATCATGTAGCCTGAGTTGACCCACACATCATGCCTACTGTATAGCATGTCTGGTTGAGGAGAATGAACAGACGTGCACCCACACAACAGAATATCTGGTTCTAAACTCTGTCAATCCAATCACTGTCTGTCAATTAGGACTGGCTTCTGTAATTGCATCAAGTAGGTTATGATGACCTCACAAGGGTTTATTACCTTCCACACAATTGGAGGAGCAGAGATGTTGGAAATGTTCTGGAAATGGTTTTAATTGGGATTGGTGCCTCCTCGTTATGCACCAGCCTCTTCGTAATGTACCTAGAGACTCTTAAGGAAGTGTGAGTGAGTACAGTTCCATCTGAACAATGGTGAAGACAAACTGCTTTTGAATGGACTCCTCTAATGTAAACCAAGAAGCTTCTCAGATACTGAGTGAAACTCTTGTATGTGACGCTCATTCTTGGGATGATAATCACACTTTGAAACTGTGAGATTACAGCATACATGACTAAGCAGGAGGCGTAGATTCTGTGGACATGAAATGATGCAAGTGCTGTTGTCTCTGAGAGGGAGGGATTTCTTTGCTGAATTCTTGCCAGTTCTGAGTTAGTTGTACGTTGTAATGTGATGAAAATAAAAACAAAACGAGGAGGAAGGGAGATGCACAGAGAAACCGCCATTGTCCTGACCTAGAAATAACACCATCACTCACCAAAAGCTGACACTCCCTTCTAGCCAAAATAGCAACAGCCTCCTCCAAAAGACAGCTTATCAGTGATTTGGAAGAAGGCAGCTTTAATCGTAAAATCACCCAATGGTGGTGGAGGAGCTTGATTCTTTATTTTCTCAGCCAGTGAAGTTCTGACTGCATCCCAAAGGGCACCATATCCCCTTGTAGTGCACCCCTTTTGACTATGGCCTGTAGGGCTCAGGTCAAAAGTAGTGCACTATATAGGGAATAGGGTGCCATTTGGGACTCCTCAAAGTGCACCTAAAGATCAGCGCTCTAACCGCTCGCAATATGATAGAAATGTAATACAAATGTTCCATACAGAATGGTGCATTCATTACAGAACCCATTTCCCACACACTCCTTGGGAGCCTTCGTATGTCAAAATGATTTTCTGACCCACCATTCCTGTCATAACCTAATGGTTTAGACCTAGTGCTGTTACCGTGACCGTATTACCGCCACACCGGTGGTCACGAGTCATGATGACAGTCAAATTCTACGTGACTGTTTAGTCACGGTAATTAGGCTTCTCTAAGCTCTGATGCTGCTGCTGGTCATTAATAGCCTACCAAACTTGCTAACTGCCTGGTACTAAGCACTCTATTGTCCCTCTAATCACTCTGACATCAATGCAAATGTGATTGAAAATCAAATCAAACACTTCATGAGAGCCCATGAGCTCATGCGGCTCAACATTTCTATAGGCTATACAATTGCATGAAAACAATAGATATTCTGCCTGTTAAAGTAACTGGGATATTATTCCACCGACAGA
Source organism: Oncorhynchus tshawytscha (assembly GCF_018296145.1). Classification (NCBI taxonomy): domain Eukaryota; kingdom Metazoa; phylum Chordata; class Actinopteri; order Salmoniformes; family Salmonidae; genus Oncorhynchus; species Oncorhynchus tshawytscha. Next base: position 21,361,625 of record NC_056449.1, read on the forward strand.
GGTCAGATTGAATTGATTTGAGCATTATTTTAAAGTTTTAAAGCCACTGAGATACAGTGGCTTGCAAAAGTATTCACCCCTTTGGCATTTTTCCTATTTTGTTGACAACCTGGAACTAAAATAGATTTTTATTTGGATTTTGTGTAATGGACATGAACAAAAGAGTCAAAATTGGTGAAGTGAAATGAAAAATGAAAAAGTGGTGCATGCATATGTATTCACCCCCATTTGCATGCATATTGTATTCACCCCCATTTGCATGCATATTGTATTCACCACCATTTTTTATGGCCAAAAATGTAGCTTTTTGGCCATCAAGGAAAACGCTACGTCTGGCGCAGAAAAAAGACATTGCTTAAGAAAAAAATAAGCAAACGCGTTTGCTTTCGCCAAAAGGCATGTGGGAGACTCCCCAAACATATGGAAGGTACTCTGGTCAGATGAGGCTAAAATTGAGCTTTTTGGCCATCAAGGAAAATGCTATGTCTGGCGCAAACCCAGCACCTCTCATCACCCTGAGAATACACCATCATTGTGGTGGCAGCATCATGCTGTGGTGATGTTTTTCATCGGCAAGGACTGTGAAATTGGTCAGAATTGAAGGAATGATGGATGGCGCTAAATACACAGAAATTCTTGAGGGAAACCTGTTTCAGTCTTCCAGAAATTTGAGACTGGGATGAAGGTTCACCTTCAAGCAGGACAATGACCCTAAGCATACTGCTAAAGCAACACTCGAGTGGTTTAAGAGGAAACATTTAAATGTCTTGGAAAGGCCTAGTCAAAGCCCAGACCATAATCTAATTGAGAATATGTGGTGTGCCTTAAAGATTTCTGTACAGCAGCAGAACCCATCCAACTTGAAGGAGCTAGAGCAGTTTTGCCTTGAAGAATGGGCAAAAATCCCAGTGGCTACATGCACCAAGCTTATAGAGACATACCCCAAGAGACTTGCAGCTGTAACCGCTCTTGCTGCGGGTGATTCTCTGATCCACCTCTACGCAGACGACACCATTCTGTATACATCTGGCCCTTCTTTGGACACTGTGTTATCAACCTCCAAACAAGCTTCAATGCCACGCAACACTCCTTCCGTGGCCTCCAACTGCTAGTAAAACTAAATGCTTGCTCTTCAACCGATCGCTGCCCACACCCGCCCGCCCGACTAGCATCACTACTCTGGACTGTTCTGACTTAGAATATGTGGACAAATACCTAGGTGTTTGGTTAGACTGTAAACTCTCCTTCCAGACTCATCTCCAATCCAAAATTAAATCTAGAATAGGCTTCCTATTTTGCAACAAAGCCTCCTTCCCTCATGCTGCCAAACATACCCTCGTAAAACTGACTATCCTACCGATCCTCGACTTCGGCAATGTCATTTACAAAATAGCCTCCAACACTCTACTCAGCAAATTGGATGTAGTCTATCACAGTGCCATCCGTTTTGTCACTAAAGCCCCATATACTACCCACCACTGCGACCTGTATGCTCTCATTGGCTGGCTCTCGCTTCATACTCATCGCCAAACCATTGGCTCCAGGTCATCTATAAGTCTTTGCTAGGTAAAGCCCGCGCCTTATCTCAGCTCACTGGTCACCATAGCAACACCCACCCGTAGCATGCGCTCAATCAGGTATATTTCACTGGTCATCCCCAAAGCCAACACCTCTTTGGCCGCCTTTCCTTCCAGTTCTCTGCTGCCAATGACTGGAATGAATTGCAAAAGTCACTGAAGCTGGAGACATATCTCCCTCACTAACTATAAGCATCAGCTGTCAGAGCAGCTTACCGATCACCGCACCTGTACACAGCCCATCTGTAAATAGCCCACCCAACTACCAGATAATAGCCCACCAACTACCAGATAATAGCCCACCAACTACCAGATAATAGCCCACCAACTACCAGATAATAGCCCACCCAACCTCCCATATGTTTTTTTTTTTTTGTTGCACCCCAGTATCTCTACTTACATAAATATATTCATACATTAGTATGTATGGGGCGGCAGGGTAGCCTAGTGGTTAGAGTGTTGGACTAGTAACCGGAAGGTTGCAAGTTCAAACCCCCCGAGCTGACAAGGTACAAATCCGTCGTTCTGCCCCTGAACAGGCAGTTAACCCACTGTTCCTAGGCCGTCATTGAAAATAAGAATTTGTTCTTAACTGACTTGCCTAGTTAAATAAAGGTAAAATAAAATAAATACATTAGTATATAAATGGTGAGTCAAACCATTAATCAACCATTACCAAATGCCTTATAAATAATCTGATGAGTTAAAAATTACTCCTTTATAGCTGATTAATAAGTACATGAGTAGTACATTATTCATAATTATAATTTACTTTTTATTGCATTTGACTGAGTGTATTAGATATCCTAAAAACTAAACAAACTTGTGATAGTTCCACATTTCATTGTCACTCCATTCACACACGTCAAAGCAAAGACAGACAGTCAACAGTGAAAAATGCACTCCACATAGATACAGCAGATTAGATTAGAGTGGTGGTTGAAAAAAAAAAATCAAACCATTGCGCCACAGACAGTGTTTCAAAGTAGGCCAGGGGAGTAGTTTTTGGGTGTTTGCGCTTTGTGCAACGGTTGACATTTCCCAGAATGCCCTAGCTGGAAAAGGAAGAGTGAGGGAAGGAACACAACAAACAAAGCCGTGCGTGGCGACACGTGACGAAAAGCAATTATGGCCCTCGTGTTGGTGACAAAGCCTTTCCTATAAAGTGCCATGAGACAGGATGTGATGTCATGCTGTATCAGCGTAGGCCTACAGGAATGGGGAACAAGCTCTACAATACAAGAGTTGGTGTACTACTCAGAAACCAGACTGAGATTTGAGTCACTGAGTTATTAAAGCAGGAGGGAAGCTCAAGAGTACTACTCTCAAGTCTGAGGAGCGACCAAAATTCAACCCCATTCCCTATATAGTGCACTACTTTTGGCCAGATCCCAATATTCATTCCTGTTTTTGAGATAAACAATCTGTCTGCAACCTAATCTAATCATTCAAATCAATCTAATAAATCTGTGACCACATTAAGTTTATTTTATTTTTTACTTTGAGTTGCTATCACCACTGGTTGAAACAAGATAACACTATGTATCCTAATTGACAGGAGTCAGAGAAGTAATCAGACAGTTCAAGCTCAGTGTAGGAGTCTGTCAGAGAGTACATCAGCTCTGGTTCAGTTGGTGGGGGAAGATGCCAGATGAGAATTACACAGCCAGGAGTGGAGGCGGTGCTGTACAGTGCAGTACGGGGCAGGGAAAGGGTTAAACTACAGACACAGCTTTGGTTGGGTTACCATGGTTAGCACCCGGCCACCGAGAGACAGGACTGCATGGACTTTGATCACCTGCAACATGACCAAGTAAACAGAAGAAAAAGAAAGGGAGGAGAAAGAGAGGGGGGAAGAGAAAAAGAGAACGATGTCAGACATGAGTCTTTTCAGGAGTTTGGCACCAATTATCCACTCTGAAAAGTCTGGTTGTTGGCACAACACCTCAGCACACACTCACACTGTACAAACATGCTCACTCACACAGAGAGAGAGAAGGCACTTGAGAAGGAAAATACATTGTGTTGGTTTGGGCTGTTGGCAATCATGTCAGTCTTGATGGACCATGTTAGAGTAGAAGAGATACTGTAGACGGAGGGAAGATGAAACGCGTACGTACGTGCGTGGGTGCGAGCATGTATGTTCTCCTCTACATGGATAGCTGTCTGTCAGTGAGTGCAGACCAAGCTAGGAGAACGATTCAGGAGTGTGTGTTGTGAGTTGTGACACCCTGTTTCATTAACCAGGTCTTATTGGACAAACCTTGACATGGACCCTGGTAGGGAGACGTGATTGGCCAAGGTAAGAGGGAGGCGAGACAATGTGGGAAATTAACAGGTCTGGCAACATATCTCTGACATTTGACATAGTGACAGTTAATTTAGGACGATTCGTTCTGCCATGGTGTACAAATGCTGGTATGTTTGTCGTTGAGGTTGTTAATATGGGATGAAGAAGCTGTTGCTGGACTGGGCCTAAACCTCTGTGTATACTCACTCCATCTGATCATGCTAAACTACGCTAACCCTCATGAGGCCCAATGAACAGATTAGCATCAGGAATATCACAGTACTCGTCCACCACAGAGAGAGCAGCACCTGTGGCTCCTCTAGACAGACAGGGCTCTGTCTCTCCACCTGCATATCAATGTAACCTCTACCAGGTGGCACCTTACCATCCCCCTGGGCACAGGCCATTCATCATGGCAGGATGGAATATGTTAACATTAGGATTATGCTAAATCCCCTCCACCGCTGGAGCCTGTAGCCCATAGACCCTGCTCACATCCCATTTCTATTGTAATCAGAGCCTTATGAATGACAATGTGACAATGAATGTGTAATGAAGTGCACCGGGGACAGTACAAGTGTGGGTGTGTGTGTAGTGACACACACACACACACATACAGAAGAACATGAGCGTACACACACACAGACATGTGTACGCCCTCGGCATATCCCGGACTTGGTCTGGCAACACTCCTTTCATATTAAGAACTATGGTAGACACTAAGGGAGGAGGTTACTTCAACAGAGGTGTGGGGACCTTACCGTTGCGCGGGGTTCGTTTTCGGCGGTCGCGGAAGGCGGCTCCGGACTGCAGGGCTTCCATTAGACTGTCCATCACACCTGTTTCATTTTCTCCTCCCTCTGTAGGACAGGACAGACAGGGAATATAGTTAGAGGATATGCACACTCACTGAAAAATATACACACACAAGCACATACATACAGTACCAGTCAAAAGATTGGACATAACCACTCATTCAAGGGTTTTTCTTTATTTTTACTATTTTCTACATTGTAGAATAATAGTGAAGACATTCAAACTATGAAATAACACATATGGAATCATGTAGGAACCAAAAAAGGGATAAACAAATCAAAATATATTTAATATTTTAGATTCTTAGTAGCAATGATGACAGCTTTGCACACTCTTGGCATTTTCGCAACCAGCTTCATGAGGTTGTCACCTGGAATGCAATTCAATTAACAGGTGTGCCCTGTAAAAAGTACATTTTTCTTCAAGTGCAGTCGCAAAACCCATCAAGCGCAAAAATGAAACTGTCTCTCATGAGGAACGCCACAGGAAAGGAAGACCCAGAGATACCTCTGCTGCAGAGGATAAGTTCATTAGAATTAATTGCACCTCAGATTGCAGCCCAAATAAATGCTTCACAGAGTTCAAGTAACAGACACATCTCAACATTAACTGTTTAGAGGAGACTGTGTGGATCAGGACTTTATGGTCGAATTGCTGCAAAGAAACCACTACTGAAGGACACCAATAAGAAGAAGAGACTCGATTGGGGAAGGAAACACAAGCAATGGACATTAGACAGGTGGAAATCTGTCCTTTAGTCTGATGAGTCCAAATTTGAAAATTTTGGTTAGATCAGGGTGTGACTAGGGTGGGTACTCTAGGTTTTTGTATGTATAGGGTTTTTTGTATGTCTATGTTGGCCTGATATGGTTCCCAATCAGAGACAGCTGTTTATCGTTGTCTCTGATTGGGGATCATATTTAGGCAGCCCCTTTTCCCACTTTCTGTTGTGGGATCTTGTCTATGTTTAGTTGCCTGTCAGCACAAGTTTGTTTTGCTTCACGTTTCGTTTGGTTGTTTGTTGTTTTTGTTTGTTCATTAAAAAGAGAATGTACGCATACCACACTGCGCCTTGGTCCGATCCTTTTGACGAACGTGACATCTGCGTTTATTTTCAGCAAACTTAACATGTGTAAATATTTCTATGAACATAACAAGATTCAACAACTGAGACATAAACTGAACAAGTTCCACAGACATGTGACTAACAGTGATGGAATGTGTCCATGAACAAAGGGGGGGGGGTGCATCTCCTCCTCATGGACTGCACCAGATGTGCCAGTTCTTGAGGTGAGATGTTACCCCACTCTTTCACCAAGGCACCTGCAAGTTCCCTGACATGTCTGGGGGGAATGGCCCTAGCCCTCACCCTCTGATCAAACAGGTCCCAGACGTGCTCAATGGGATTGAAATCCGGGCTCTTCGCTGGCCATGGCAGAACACTGACATTCCTGTCTTGCAGGGAATCACGCACAGAACGAGCAGTATGGCTGGTGGCATACCACAAGGGAGGAGGATGTCTTCCCTGTAACGCACAGCGTTGAGATTGCCTGCAATGACAACAAGCTCAGTCCGATGATCCTGCGACACACTGCACCAGACCATGACGGACCCTCCACCTCCAAATTGATCCCGCTCCAGAGTACAGGCCTCGGTGTAACGCTCATTCCCTCTACGATAAACGTGAATCTGACTATCACCCCTGGTGAGACAAAACCGCGACTCGTGGTCCAGTGACGGTGGCTTTGTGCCCATAGGCGACGTTGTTGCCTGTGATGTCTATTGAGGACCTCTCTCAGCATATTGCAGACAGTCTGAGCACTGATGGAGGGATTGTGCGTTCCTGGTGTAACTCAGGCATTTGTTGTTGCCATCCTGTACCTGTCCCGCAGGTGTGATGTTCGGATGTACCGATCCTGTGCAGGTGTTGTTACACGATGTCTGCCACTGCGAGGACGATCAGCTGTTCATCCTGTCTCCCTGTAGCGCTGTCTTAGGCGTTTCACAGTACGGACATTTCAATTTATTGCCCAGGCCACATCTGCAGTCCTCATGCCTCCTTGCAGCATGCCTAAGGCACGTTCACACAGATGAGCAGGGACCCTGGGAATCTTTCTTTTGGTATTTTTCAGAGTCAGTAGAAAGGCCTCTTTAGTGTCATAAGTTTTCATAACTGTGACCTTAATTGCCTACCGTCTGAAAGCTGTTAGAGTCTTAACGACTGTTCCACAGGTGTATGTTCATTAATTGTTTATGGTTCATTGAACAAGCATGGGAAACAGTGTTGAAACCCTTTACAATGAAGATCTGTGAAGTTATTTGGATTTTTATTAATTATCTTTGAAAGACAGGGTCCTGAAAAAGGGACGTTTCTTTTTTGCTGAGTTTATATACACATACATACAGTGCATTTGGAAAGTATTCAGACCCCTTGACTTTTTCTACATTTTGTTACGTTACAGCCTTTTTCCCTCATCAATCTACACACAATACCCCATAATGATTTTATGGTTTAAAAAATGATATTTGGTTGTTGGTTTACATGTTGTGACAGATGATACTTTGATCTATCAAATTGTGTTAATATTAAGACAAATAGTTATGGGAAAAAAGTTGAGAATGTTCCGTCTTGTGTCCCGACTCCACGAGATCTAAAACAGCAAAAATGTATTTCAGCCTAATAGCAAAATGTGTAAAATAGTATGAGATTAGCTATAATACTGCAATTTTTTCTGATATAGTGAGTGTGTGTTTGCATGTGTCCGTGCATGTACTTGTATGTTTGTATGGATGCGTTCACGTGCGCTTACACGCTTTCATATGTTGTAGAAATAATTCAATGTCAGAGGCCCAGGGCAGTAAATGTCTCAGAGGGAGTTTTAGGACCCTGCGCCTTGACCCGCTCCACTAGTCCTCTCAACAGCCCCAGACACACCAGAGCTATACACACAGGCCCACTTCATTGTCTGCTACCCCCTCCTCAATCCTCCCCTCTTCCTTCCCCTATGGTGACACTTAACTTGTGTGTCTCCTCCCCCTTCATCTTCTCCCAGGACTAGAGGACAATAAGTCACACACATAAGTACTCATGCAAGCGCGCGCGCACGCACACACACACGCACACACACAGCCAGGTACCTTGATGGGGAGAGGGAAGCGAATTATGATGTGTGAAGTTAACAAATCCGGCAGAGAGCCAGGGCCCTTGTTATCCCCCTAATTAAAACATGTAATAGTGCACCCTAGTAAATACATTACAGAGACAGAGGGAGGGAGGGAGGGAGAGAGAGAGAGAGAGGGAGGGAGGTAGAGAGAGGAAGGGAGGGAGGGAGGTAGAGAGAGAGAGCGAGAGGGAGGGAGGTAGAGAGAGGGAGGGAGGTAGAGGGAGGGAGGTAGAGAGAGAGAGAGAGAGGGAGAGAGGGAGAGAGAGGAGAGAGGGAGAGAGGGAGGGAGAGAGAGAGAGAGAGGAGGGAGAGAGAGAGAGGGAGGTAGAGAGAGAGAGAGAGAGAGAGAGAGAGAGAGAGAGAGAGAGGGAGAGAGACAGACAGAGAGACAGAAGCCTGGGCTGCAGGGTGTACTGTAACATTGGCAAGAGCTCCAGGGCCCAGGTGACACCTGATAACCAGGGATGAGGGAATGGAGGTAGGGATGACAGGTACGCTAGCTCTCAATGGGAGGTAGGGAGGACAGGTACGCTAGCTCTCAATGGGAGGTAGGGAGGACAGGTACGCTAGCTCTCAATGGGAGGTAGGGAGGACAGGTACGCTAGCTCTCAATGGGAGGTAGGGAGGACAGGTACGCTAGCTCTCAATGGGAGGTAGGGAGGACAGGTACGCTAGCTCTCAATGGGAGGTAGGGAGGACAGGTACACTAGCTGTCAATGGGAGGTAGGGAGGACAGGTACACTAGCTGTCAATGGGTGGTAGGGAGGACAGGTACGCTAGCTCTCAATGGGAGGTAGGGAGGACAGGTACGCTAGCTGTCAATGGGAGGTAGGGAGGACAGGTACGCTAGCTCTCAATGGGAGGTAGGGAGGACAGGTACGCTAGCTCTCAATGGGATGTAGGGAGGACAGGTACGCTAGCTCTCAATGGGAGGTAGGGAGGACAGGTACGCTAGCTCTCAATGGGAGGTAGGGAGGACAGGTACGCTAGCTCTCAATGGGAGGTAGGGAGGACAGGTACGCTAGCTGTCAATGGGAGGTAGGGAGGACAGGTACGCTAGCTCTCAATGGGAGGTAGGGAGGACAGGTACGCTAGCTCTCAATGGGAGGTAGGGAGGACAGGTACGCTAGCTCTCAATGGGAGGTAGGGAGGACAGGTACGCTAGCTCTCAATGGGAGGTAGGGAGGACAGGTACGCTAGCTCTCAATGGGAGGTAGGGAGGACAGGTACGCTAGCTCTCAATGGGAGGTAGGGAGGACAGGTACACTAGCTCTCAATGGGAGGTAGGGAGGACAGGTACACTAGCTGTCAATGGGTGGTAGGGAGGACAGGTACGCTAGCTCTCAATGGGAGGTAGGGAGGACAGGTGCATGTAGTGCCATGTCAGCTGCCTCAGGTTTTTAAGAAGGTGCCCGTGGTGTGGAGTGTAAAAGCCCAGCCATGTTCCACTCTCCCCCTTCCTTGATAAGATCATTAGAGAACCCCAGGGCTGTCTCATGAGGTGCATGACACGGTGTTACATTGCTGGAGAGAGTTTTGTCCCATCTTAACCCATTTTGGAAAGCAATTTCCTTCGAGCGGTGTATCTCTTCCTCTCAAGACAGATCCTCCTGCATAAAGGTTAGCTTTTCTGTATTTCCCCAGCGCACAATCGACGAGACTTGCTAATTGAGAAAAGGCAGAATATATTTGCTGTGGGTTTTTATAGCTCAAAATGAGACAGGTGGAGCTGGAACAAGAACAGGGCAAAAAACAGTAGTCTTCTAAGTGGGCGATGTGTCAGAGGAAGAGAAAAGTTTGCTGTGGGGATTTAGACGTAAGGGATTCTCAAATAATCTAAAATGCACAAGTTTTTAATTTACATTTTGGTTTAAACATTTTATTTAATGTATGGAGGGGAAGCGTTCAGAGAACAGTTTGAGAAGTTAAGAGATTCTCAGAAGCCAGGGCCTCGTCTCTGAGCTTCCTTCATCATAGCCGAGGTCTTGCCGGTCCAATAGGACATTGTTAATGGAGCGCCAGCAGGTCACTGGGGAGCATGTTTCCCATTTTAGTCATTTTGCTTCTTTGTGTCTGCGATCCTCCCTCTTGAACCCAGTCTACTCAGCCCAGCTCCCAAGCCTTGGTCATTATGGATGATGAATTGGGCTACAGTTAAGCAAAAACTAGGACAAATTGATCAAAGTTGTCATGTGCCCCCTGTGATGTCTAAGATTCTGAGAAGAGGGAAACTGAAGTAAGAGCTGTCCAAAAGTTTTCCAGGAGCCAAGGTGCAGTAGATAAATGTTTACCTGCCCGGACTTAACGTGTTGCATTCGTGTCGAACTCACAAGACGTCCTGGTTGGCCTAGATATGGAAAAACATTCAAGTGGGAGCCAGTGCTGTTCTCGGAGTCATAGCTGCTAGATACAGATCGGCCATTTCGTTTCTACAGAGAGAAGCAGCTGAAACGCATGTCCCGCTTTAAACCAATAAGCAAGACTAAAAAAGGTATAGACTAGCCAATTTGAAGATAAGCGCTAGCTACTTGGGCTTTGTTTTGTTTAGTTCTATTCCGAGCCGGTCTAATTAAGCTTAATTTAATCTAGGCTGCCTTTAAACACAGCACACAGAAAGAGAGAACAGACACTTTGGTTTTCAAAGTAGCCCCTGGGAAGGCCTCAGGAAGAGGGAATGAGACCAGCAAGTCAAGAGAAGAAATTAGCGCAAATTAAGAGTTTGTTTGTGGCGAATTTACATAAGATGAGTTTCTATTCTTGGCTCTCTTTTCTTCTTTTGGTTGTGTTTATTTCTCACTGGGAGGTTGTGTTGCTCAGAGAACGACAAAAAAGAAAATACTGTCTTTTCTCTGGTAATGAGAATATGTGGCATTTCCTCAAATTAATTATGTCGCCGTGTCAACTTGTTCTGTTGATAACTTCAATTTTCCGACTGTCATTTCTCTTTGAACGTTAGGACGGGAAAAACAAAAGATTGATCACAGCTCACTGAAAGTGCTGCCAAAAGCAACTGTCATCTCTAGATTCCAGCCAGCGCAAACATTTCTTCTCTGCCATGATGCCCAGAAGTGAAATAAGAAGCCCCGGCCCTTCTTGCCGTAAACATTACCCACAAGCCAGTTCAGCCATGTATGCAAACGACGGATGGCGTAGTCCGGCGCGCTACAATAAGTCACCCTAATGATCCCAGTTTAAAATAATGTCTGTTCTGGACCACAATGATGAAGAGAGGGTCTACTGACTCATTAGTATGGGGCTAAAGATAGATGACCCAGATATAGGGCCAAATACTGCTTCATCTTCATCTGAATCGTTCTGTTTGAGACATGTGCTGTCCTGTACTGTGCTGTTTAGAGACACAGACAGTGGCCTATCCCAGAACTCTGGTGCTCTCTCCTCTAGCATCCTCTCTCCTCTCCCCTTCCCTCTCCTCTACCAATGCCGCTCCTCTCCCCTTCCCTCTCCTCTTCCCCCTCTTCTACCATCTCCTCTCCCCTCTCCCATCCTCTTCCCTTCCCTCTCCTCTTCCATTCCCTCTCCCTGCTCTTCTACCATCTCCTTGCCCCTTCCCTCGCCTCTACCATCTCCTCTCCCCTCTCTCCTACCATCTCCTCTCCCCTCTCTCCTTCCCTCTCTTCTACCATCTCCTTGCCCCTTCCCTCGCCTCTACCATCTCCTCTCCCCTCTCTCCTTCCCTCGCCTCTACCATCCTCTCCCCTCTCTCCTTCCCTCTCTTCTACCATCTCCTCTCCCCTTCCATCTCCTCTCCCTCTCTATCATCTTTCATCTCTCTTCTCTTCCCTCATCTCCTCTTCTCTTCGCTCTCTTCTACCATCTCCTCTTCTCTTCCCTCAACTATCTTCTCTCCTCTTCCCTCTCGTCTACCATCTCCTCTCCTCTATCATCTCCTCTCCCCTTCCCTCTCGTCTATCATCTCTCCTCTCCCCTCTTGTCTACCATCTACTCTCCTCTTCCCTCTCCTCTTTCCGCTACTGTGGTAACATAGCAGTGCCATGTACGTACTAAGCCGTTTGGCGGTTGGAAGGTTTTCCAAAGGCAGGTCCCGGTGTCATCGACGGAACAATGATAGAGCAGCCCAGTATTGACCGGCTCCACACTAAATCTTGGTAAAGAGCACTTAGCTCCCCTGCGTTAGCCACAGAAAGAAGATCTTTCAATGGCCATCAGTGGAGGCTTTCATCCCTGCCTGTATTAGCCACTGAAGCGACTCAGTCTGTGTCCCAAATGGCACCCTATTCCCGATATAATGCACTACTTTTGACAAGGGCCTAAAGAGATATAGGCAATAGCGTGCCATTTGGGACATAGCCTCTGTTCTTTGGTGATTTCCCCCCGCCCAAAGCCATTCAGCTGGAGACAGAGGAGGGCCAGGAGACGTGACAGGCCCCAGGTCTAATGCTGATGCATTGTGTATTCTATGTCCAGGGGAGTGTCTCCCATAGCAGTGATGTAAGGTGGTTGTTAAAACGCTGCCTGTGTAGAGAGAGAGGGTGTTCTAGTGCCTCCACAGTGGAAAATGAAATTCAAACAACTGTGTGTGTGTCTGGGTTAGGATAGTGTGTCTTTGTGCCTATGTTGGGTGTGTGTGCCTGCGTGGTGTGCATGTGTAAATATGTGTGTGGTGTGGTGTGTGTGTGGCGTGGTGTGTGCGTGTGTGTGTGCGCTCCAGCACAGAATGGTGTCAGCCATGCAGTGTGACCTATGGCCGTTCCTGCTCTCGGACAATTTAGCTAGAGGAGAAACTAGACAGCCGGCTAGACTCCTCTAATACCTAACACTTCACACAAACCTCCACAGAATAGCTCTATGCCACTTCATTTACTTCCATCAAATACAAATACAACATATGACTGTACACCAATACGCATCTTCAAGTTCATCAAAAAACAAGTATTTGCATGTGGATGCAAGATGAAAATAAAAAGCAGATCTGTCATGTACAAACAGATACATGTCTGTTAACTTTGTCTGGATCTCAAACGGCACCCTCCGTCTTCTTCCCATCTTCCCAAGGAAAACGGAGGCAATCTGGTTTCAATCTGTATTCGGCACCATGCACTCCTCCTTAAACACCAAAGGGATGGCATTCTTATCATTATGCAGCAGTGTCAACACAAGCTGTTCATAAATTCAATTTGCTATCTGTCATCTCCCTCCATGTTGGGGGGAAAAAATACAGAGGGATCGATGGAGAACTACATTTCTGATGGTTCACATGCAGCCGCCGACAGCTCTGGAGGGAAGGGACCAAAACTGAGGAAAACGAGCAGAATTTAAGCAGAGAGTTTCTGTCTGGTCTGAGTAGTGGTACATAATAAAAACAGGGTCCCAAAAGGCACCCTATTCCTTATTTAGTGCACTACTTTTGACCAACGCCCATAGGATTCAAATTCTTCAATAGATAACACAATTTGGTAGCCATTGCAGTGGCAAACATTACTAACGCTAATTCAGTACGTAACAATAATAATAATTATATATATATATATTTACATACTATATGTCATAAAATAATATGAAATAATTACATGGATAATAAGATAGTGTTTATGTCATCATTAGCAGCAAAGGCATGGTGTTAGCCAACAAGTCCTTTGTCTTTTGAACACAAGTGATTCTCCAAGCTAACCCGATAGTGTGTAAATCCATTGGTGGGTAGGGGGAATACTTGTCTTGTGTGTATGTGTGTTTTTGACCTGTGTGTGTCCATCTCTGTGTGTGTGTTTATGATTTGCCTGTGTGTCTGTCTGTCTCTCTGTTTATGACTTGCCTGTGTGAGTATTATGTGTCTGTGTGTGTGTCTCTGTATTCTGTGTGTGTGTGTGTGTGTTTTGCTGCCCTCTCCAGCCTTCTCAGTGACTGATCTCTTACTCTCATTTGCACTGTAATGAGCTGCAATAAGAGCTTGCAGCCCTGTGCTTGATGAGCTGAGACCACTCTGAAGGGAGAGCGCTGCTGCTCCTACTAGAGACTGCTCTCCCTCGCTACCTTGCCATTCTCACCTTCCCTCTTTCTCTCTGTCCATCTCTCTCTTTCTCTCTCTATCCCCTATTCTGTCTCTCCCTTGCAATTCTCTTTATCTCTCCTGCAACTCTCTCTTTCTCTCTCTCGATGGAAAACAAGAAGTAGAAGAATGGAAAATGAAAACAACTACCTTTCTTTTCTTCCCCAGAATAGTTTTTGAACACATTTTTGCCCAACCGTTGGGCTGCACAGTCACCTGCGTAATTAACCTGGTGCATTAGCCGTGAACAAAGCCTCTTGGTGGAGCGAGGGGAGCGTGCTCTATGGCCAGGTGTATAGGCAGCACCCCTCTCTCTCTCTTTCTTTCTCTCTCTTTGTGTCTCTCTCTCTTCTCTTGTCTCTCTCTACTCTCACTTTCTCTTTCTCACTCTCATGAAGGAGGAAGAGGTTTGACTGAGCTGTCTCTCCTTCCCCCACTTCCTGTGGCTCCTAAGGCACCAACCAGCCAGACAGTCAGCTAGCCAGACAGTCAACCAGACAGTCAGCAAGATAGTAGCCAGTCAGCCAGACACTCAGCCAGCCAGCGATGACATTACAACCACAGAGGGCAGGGAGAACTTAGGTACCCACAGGACAGACACACACCACACCTGTAAGCTGCTCCCCTCTCTCCTCTCTCCTAGCCAAGCTTGACACAGAGAAAAACTTACCACGCACACATATGACTGATTCACACTATAGGGCCAAACTGAGCAAAGTCACTCTGAATCGTAAGCTGAAAGGTTTGTTTGTCCCTAAAATAACATAATTGCAGACATCTGAATGGTGCTTTTTCTATTTATTTTCATGGATTAGTCAAGTGAAGTGTCCTGGTGTAAGATGTTTTTTTTCTGTTCCGTGTCTTTTTGTGCTATATTTGAGCAGAAAATACAGGCCCCTCTTGAGTGGAGGGGTGGTGGGAGGTCTCTTCTGTCTAATGAGGAAGATGGATCCTCCAGCAGATCCTTCTCAACTGTCTTACCGGAACAGCTTGATGTGCAAACCCACTCATGTCCTTAGTAATCGAATTAGGGATGCTCCCACATCCCTCCCTGGTCCGATGCGAATAAGAGTGCAAGGCTGACAAGCCTCAGGATGGCGCCAGGGGGTCGGGCGCCCAGGGAGGGTGGAGTGGGTCAGGACAAAGACCAGGGAGGGGTGGAGGCAAAAGGAGGAAGAGGAGGAGGGTCCTAGTGAGGTCTCCACTGGCTTTAACACAAGATGGCCCCTTATCACAGAACCAGAGAGAGAGAGGGATGAGAAAGAATGAGAGGGATGTCGGCAGGGAAGGAGATGAAAGTGGATTAGCCACCGCGGCGATTTGCATTTGTGGCATGGAGACGAAAGCCCCAGTGATGCCCCGAATAGCTGGATGCATGAATAAGTGAACAAACAAAAACTGAAATAAACCCCCTTCCATCTGGATCGGTGGGCTGCAGCAGCAGTGAGACCACATGTGAAGCTGGGGTAGGAAAGAACCAGTAAAGTTACATGTAACGAAGGGGATAGATAGGCACCACTACTACTACTACTTCTACTACTATAGCCTCCAACCTTCTTTACAAGGGCTCATATTTATTAGGGCACACTACGGAAAATGTCATAGATCGATTTGCAATGGAGAAAAAAATAACAATTTCTTATATTGGGCAAGGCCAGCTAGTGCCTCCCTGTTCCAGTCTGTTTTCTACTGTGTGGTGCCTAATGAACACAGCCAAGCATCCGTCCCTAGGAGGGGTGCGTCACTTGAGTGGGTTGAGTCACTGACGTGATCTTCCTGTCTGGGTTGGCGCCCCACCTTGGGTTGTGCCGTGGCGGAGATCTTTGTGGGCTATACTCGGCCTTGTCTCAGGATGGTAAGTTGGTGGTTGAAGATATCCCTCTAGCTAGTGGTGTGGGTGCTGTGCTTTGGCAAAGTGGGTGGGGTTATATCCTGCCTGTTTGGCCCTGTCCAGGGGTATCATCGGATGGGGCCACAGTGTCTCCTGACCCCTCCTGTGTTAGCCTCCAGTATTTATGTTGCAGTACTTTATGTGTCGGGGGGCTAGGGTCAGTCTGTTATATCTGGAGTACTTCTCCTGTCTTATCCGGTGTCCTGTGTGAATTTAAGTATGCTCTCTCTAATTCTCTCTTTCTTTCTTTCTCTCTCTCGGAGGACCAGAGCCCTCGGACCATGCCTCAGGACTACCTGGCATGATGACTCCTTGCTATCCCCAGTCCACCTGGCCGTGCTGCTGCTCCAGTTTCAACTGTTCTGCTTTCGGCTATGGAACCCTGACCTGTTCACCGGACGTGCTACCTGTCCCAGACCTGCTGTTTTCAACTCTATAGAGACAGCAGGAGCGGTAGAGATGCTCTTAATGATCGGCTATGAAAAGCCAACTGACATTTACTCCTGAGGTGCTGACTTGTTGCACCCTCGACAACTACTGTGATTGATATTATTTGACCATGCTGGTCATTTATGAACATTTGAAAATCTTGGCAATGTTCTGTTATAATCTCCACCCAGCACAGCCAGAAGAGGACTGGCCACCCCTCATAGCCTGGTTCCTCTCTAGGTTACTTCCTAGGTTTTGGCCTTTCTAGGGAGTTTTTCCAAGCCACCGTGTTCTACACCTGCATTGCTTGCTGTTTGGGGTTTTAGGCTGGGTTTCTGTACAGCACTTTGAGATATCAGCTGATGTAAGAAGGGCTATATAAATACATTTGATTTAGTTGAGTAGTTCCAATGGATCAGTGGGTTAGAGTATTGTCCTGGCTAAACCAGGGTTGTGCGTTCAATTGTCACATAGGCAACTAACTGAAAATGTGACTCTGTCAATGTCGACAGTTTGTTGAGTAAGCTGATTTGGATAAGTGTCAGCTGTATGACCATATATATATATATGGTCATACAGCTGACACTTTTATCCAAATCAGCTTACTCAACAAACTGTCGACATTGACATATATATCTCAGTATAACCTGGGTGGTTTGAGACCTGAATGCTGATTGGCTGACAGCCGTGGTCTATCAGACCGTAGACCACGGGTATGACAAAACATTTATTGTTTTAATTAAGTTGGTAGCCAGTTTATAATATCAATAAGGCACCTCAGGGGTTTGTGGTATATGGCCGATATACCACGGCTCAGGGCTGTATCCAGGCACTCAGCATTGCGCCGTGCAAAAGAACAGCCCTTAGCCGTGGTATATTGGCCATATACCACACCCCTTCTGGCCTTATTGCCTAATTATAGCCCCTGCATCCACTAGCTCACGGTAGACGACGGTCCAATAGTATAGGCAAGTTTGTGAGGCAGGGGGAGAGTTGAGATAACTCTGTACAACTTCCATAGCTGTCTGCCATCCATCCAGAACACATCTCCCTGTCATCATTCTCTCTCTGAGTGGCACACTTATCATCCCTTGCCTTCCATTTCGTTCCGGTGAGATACCATCTTCTCTGACTCCAATCCCGTTCTTGGAGTCAGCTACTTTGGTGGCGGGTAAATGGATTTGACAATGCAATTTGGATGGGCTTTGTAGTAAGCATAATTATGTCTGATTGACTGGAAAGTGACTCTGAGGTCCAGATCGTGAAGTGTCTTGAATTGATCAGGGAGACGGACCAGCCATGGAAATGCAATGATTTAATGAGATTTAACTGTGTTGCGTTTCTGTTTTTCTCCTTTCTTCCGGCGTCATACGTTTACACGAGGAAGGAGGATTGGAGTGGATATGTCACCAATGAGTGATAATAGACACACCTACGGGGGGGCATTCTCTGTACTGTATCCTCTCATTCAGAACCGTTTTTGAACCGGGAGAAAACCAGACCAAATTAAGTCAGACAGATTGAAATTATTTTGACGCTTAAAGTACTACTAATAATTCGGCCTCTCTCTCCACACACAGACCAAACGTAACTTTTTTTTTTTAAATAAAAATATTGATACAGCAGACTCAGACAAAAAACTCAGAGGGGGAGAAGAGGCAATAGTTCCCTGGGGTAATATTAACTGGCAATTAAATAATTATTGTCGCATAATCAAAGGGTTTCTGGGTTCTTCACAATCTGGATGGCACATTGTGTCAAACATGATTTTGATAGAAATGCATTGAAAACAATGTGTGGCGTGTAAGTCTGGTAGAACATTGATAAGGTAGTGGATTATTGTGTCGCCTTGGCTGACAGAAATACATTTCACACTAAATCAGATGGAGTAAATCCTTGCTTGACAATTGTTTATGTAAGACAAGCCAGCCAACTCTCTTTCCACCCTGTCGAGGTTCTAGGGGCCCAGACACAGACAGTGTGCGTCCCAATGGAACCCTTTCCCCTATATAGGTAATAGTGTGTTATTTGGGAAGCAGAGACAGTCACAGACAGTCACATTCACACACACAGCCAATCACCGCCTTAGGGCACAGTCAGATCCTCCAAGATGATACGAACGCAATCTAATATGGCGTTATTTATTAAGTTGATAGGCTACAGCAGATAAACCCGATGAAGCCCAATGCCCTTGTTGATGCCTTTCAAGGTAATTACAAAATCACAAATTCACAATGGCTACTTCCCAAATGGACCCCTACTCCCTATATAGTGCACTACTTTGACCAGAGCCATATGGGATGCAGTCAATGCCATCCGTCACGTGCATGAGGAATGGCTTGCTCCCTACCCGCGCCGGTCCCCCGAATCCCCATGGCTTTGGAATGTAATGTAGTGTTATTTAAAGAGGATGCTGCCTTGCTGACAGCCGGCGTTAATAACACAGGCAGAAGTGACAGGGAAGCAGCGGCCATCGTATGCAGATGTGGTAGGATCCTTTCTTCACACGTCCCCAATGAGGAACAACACACACACACACACACACACACATACAGTCAGAGCTACACACATACAAACACTCACTAACTGTTAGCGCACACACACACACAAACAAATGTATTCACACACACATACAGAGAGAGACACTCACAGAAGGAGACGCACACACACCAGTGTCATGATAATCTCTAAATTAAAAGACAGTTCATGGATTAAATATGCAGGAGCGAGAATCTCGGAGCTGGACGCCATATATCCTCAGTGTTTCCCCTATATGCACTTAGTAGCAGCAGTGCGCCACTGCAATTTTTTTTAAATATAATAATAATTATAATGTAGCGCTTCCCCTATGGAAAACAATGATCCTAATCATATTGCCGTTTGTCCCTGTTCATCAGTCTGGACACTCTAAAAATGTCTTCCAATATTCACACCAACGTACAAATTATTATGAAGCAATGTCTTGGAACTATAAGCACTATGCTAGTGTTGACATTGCAACATAACCTCAGTCTCAGCCGATAATATAGTTTCCCACCAGGTCTAATCTCTCAGCTGCTATACTTTGTCCTTCCACTAAAAATATAATATAAAGCTATACAGGATGTCTAAGATCAGTCTATTATCTCTCAATGATCTTCCTGGGAACGTCCTTTTTTAAGGAAATGGTGTGCTTTTATGTCAAGGCGAGCAGTTGTTCATCTAATTTTGAACTCTGAATTGAACAAGAGAGAGGTTCGATTCAACATCACTTGAGCTGGTACAGAGTAAACATTGATAACAGTGAATAGCCTAAACCACCTCAGCCAAAAGCCAAAGCCTCCCTCTCAATTGTTGATGAAATTCCCCCAGCGCAGAGAATTGTATGAAACTGAATTCTGCCAGTGCCTGCAAGCTGTTGCAAAAATGGATTGGACTGGATGAGTGGATTTTAATTTGCACTGTGAAGAATGATCACTTGCAGGTAAAAGTGAATTAGGAAAAAAGCATCCGTGAGCCTCCAACTATCTGTGTATTTTATAAATGGCTGGAATAGTTTGGTAACTAACGGTTTTGTTTGAAAAGTTGTGATTTGTTGTCATCGTCCTAATTCCCTATATAGCAACACAAATATTTAATAAAAATACAAGTATGATAACAAAACAAGGAAAGCAAATACTGTGCGCTAGGCAGCTAAGTAGCTAGGCAGCTAAGTAGCTAGGTAGCTAAGGAGCTAGGCAGCTAAGTAGCTAGTTAGCTAGGCAGCTAAGGAACTAGGCAGCTAGGCATAAATAAAATAAAATAAAAATGTATTGGTCACATACACATATTTAGCAGATGTTATTGCGGGTGTAGCGAAATGCTTGTGCTCCTAGCTAGTATCTAACAATTCACAACAATTAGCAGAAATCTAAAAGTAAAATAATGGAATTAAGAAATATATAAATATTAGATTGAGCAATATCGGAGTGGCATTGACAAAACATACAGAATACAGTATGTACATATGAGATGAGAAAAGCAGTATGTAAACAATATTAAACATTATTAGAGTGATTAGTGTTCCATTATTAAAGTGGCCAGTGATTTCAAGTCTATGTACACTGCTCAAAAAAATAAAGGGAACACTTAAACAACACAATGTAACTCCAAGTCAATCACACTTTGGTGAAATCAAACTGTCCACTTAGGAAGCAACACTGATTGGCAATAAATTTCACATGTTGTTGTGCAAATGGAATAGACAACAGGTGGAAATTATAGGCAATTAGCAAGACAGCCCCAATAAAGGAGTGGTTCTGCAGGTGGTGACCACAGACCACTCCTCAGTTCCTATGCTTCCTGGCTGATGTTTTGGTCACTTTTGAATGCTGGCGGTGCTTTCACTCTAGTGGTAGCATGAGACGTCTACAACCCACACAAGTGGCTCAGGTAGTGCAGCTCATCAATGCGAGCTGTGGAAAGAAGGTTTGCTGTGTCTGTCAGCATAGTGTCCAGAGCATGGAGGTGCTACCAGGAGACAGGCCAGTACATCAGGAGACGTGGAGGAGGCCGTAGTGGGGCAACAACCCAGCAGCAGGACCGCTACCTCCGCCTTTGTGCAAGGAGGAGCAGGAGGAGCACTTGCAGAGCCCTGCAAAATGACCTCCAGCAGGCCACAAATGTGCATGTGTCTGCTCAAACGGTCAGAAACAGACTCCATGAGGGTGGTATGAGGGCCCGACGTCCACAGGTGGGGGTTGTGCTTACAGCCCAACACCGTGCAGGACGTTTGGCATTTGCCAGAGAACACCAAGATTGGCAAATTCGCCACTGGCGCCCTGTGCTTTTCACAGATGAAAGCAGGTTCACACTGAGCACATGTGACAGATGTGACAGTCTGGAGACACCCTGGAGAACGTTCTGCTGCCTGCAACATCCTCCAGCATGACAGGTTTGGCGGTGGGTCAGTCATGGTGTGGGGTGGCATTTCTTTGGGGGGCCGCACAACCCTCCATGTGCTCGCCAGAGGTAGCCTGACTGCCATTAGGTACCGAGATGAGATCCTCAGACCCCTTGTGAGACCATATGCTGGTGCGGTTGGCCCTGGGTTCCTCCTAATGCAAGACAATGCTAGACTTCATGCGGCTGGAGTGTGTCAGAAGTTCCTGCAAGAGGAAGGCATTGATGCTATGGACTGACCCGCCCGTTCTCCAGACCTGAATCCAATTGAGCACATCTGGGACATCATGTCTCGCTCCATCCACCAACGCCACGTTGCACCACAGACTGTCCAGGAGTTGGCGGATGCTTTAGTCCAGGTCTGGGAGGAGATCCCTCAGGAGACCATCCGTCACCTCATATGGAGCATGCCCAGGCATTGTAGGGAGGTCATACAGGCACGTGGAGGACACACACACTACTGAGCCTCATTTTGACTTGTTTTAAGGACATTACATCAAAGTTGGATCAGCCTGTAGTGTGGTTTTCCACTTTAATTTTGAGTGTGACTCCAAATCCAGACCTCCATGGGTTGATAAATTTGATTTCCATATTGATAATTTGTGTGATTTTGTTGTAAGCACATTCAACTATGTAAAGAAAAAAGTATTTAATAAGAATATTTCATTCATTCAGATCTAGGATGTGTTATTTTAGTGTTCCCTTTATTCTTTTGAGCAGTGTATATAGGGCAGCAGCCTCTAAGGTGCAGGGTTGCACTGTAATTTCCCCAGTAACCGGGTGGAAGCCAGCTAGTGATGGCTGTTCAGCAGTCTGATGGCCTTAAGATAGAAGCTGTTTTACAGTCTCTCGGTCCCAACTTTGATCCACCTGTACTGACATCGCCTTCTGGATGATAGCGGGGTGAACTGGACCTGGCTCGGGTGGTTCATGTCCTTGATTATCTTTTTGGCCTTCCTGTGACATCGGGTGCTGGAGGTGTCCTGGAGGGCAGGCAGTTTGCCCCCGGTGATGCATTGGGCAGACCGCACCACCCTCTGGAGAGCCCTGCGGTTGCGGGTGGTGCAGTTGCTGTATAGGCTGTGGTACAGCCCAACAGGATGCTCTCAATTGTGCATCTGTAAAAGTTTGTGAGGGTTTTAGGGGCCAAGCCACATTTCTTCAGCCACCTGAGATTGAAGAGGCGCTGTTGTGCCTTCTTCAATACATTTTCTGCGTGGGTGGACCATTTCAGATCGTCAGTGATGTGTACGCCGAGGAACTTTAAGCTTTCCACCTTCTCCACTGTAGTCCCGTTGATGTAGTTGGTCAATGTAATACAGGACACAACGTACAGCCATTGTTAAGGTAGCAAGTTGTAACCAGAAAGCTTTTCAGCTGGGAATATGTCTTTAGGTTCCATAATTCAAAATGATGAACCGTTCATCTCTTTAACCAGCGATAAAGTGATCTATTCCCTTTCTCAGTGCACATTATATGTATGTCATAATACTATATAAGCTAACATACAGACCAAACAGGAGAATGAACACATCGAATTAACATACAGGTATGCTCTCTCTAGCCCTAACGCGCACTAGCTGTCACTGTCACACACCACCATCAATCCACTTCCTCCTCACACCGCTCTGTCACTCTTGTGTTACTGTCGGCCCTGGCAACGGCAAAAACATCTCCGGCTCCCCCGAGCATGGCACGCGCTGCTAATGGAGATTGGCACATATGCACAATCAGCATTCAAGACGACACAAGCCTGAACCTGTTAGCTAGGTAGAGAGATTGAGAACGACGTGGATGAGGTATGCTACTGTATAGTAACATGTGAATAATCAGCATAGGTAGGATAGAAATGTATACAAATGTATATCAAAGCCACTGGTGGTTCTATTGTAATACCGGTGGTCTATTGTATCTTTTTGCTGTAACATATACTTTATGTGAAAAGCAAGACACCAACTTATTTTTCTTGGAGACATGCAGTCTCTTCAAGCTGAAAAGCAGAAAGGGAGAATGCATAAATAGAGGTTAGTGTCCATCGTTGTCAACATTCACAGTTGTTCTCTCTCTACAGAGCTACAGAGGCATCCTCTTCCTTAATCTAATAGGCCCAGTGAACTGAGCAAGCTTACTAGATGGGCTATCATCAGCAAAAGTGATGCTTTTTGAAATGGTTGCACTCAGTCAATCTTGAACAGTGCCTTTTAATAATAAAATAACAAATGAAAAGCAAATGACACAATCGTCTCATTATACAACCGGTGAAAAGACTGAAAACATCCCGACTTACTTGGTCTCTTACTATATGTAAACACGGTGTCCACGCCGCTTAGAGAGATTAGGAAGATTGCTGCCTTGCTTTTACTAATATACCCAGAATCATTTCAAGGAAATGGTGTGCTGTTATGTCAAGGCGAGCAGTTGTTCATCTTATTTTGAACTCTGAATTGAACAAGAGAGAGGTTCAATTCAACATCACTTGAGCTGGTACACAGTAAACATTGATAACAGTGAATAGCCTAAACCACCTCAGCCAAAAGCCAAAGCCTCCCTCTCAATTGTTGATGACATTTCCCCAGAGAATAGAATTGAATGAAACTGAATTCTGCCAGTGCCTGCAAGCTGTTGCAAAAATGGATTGGACTGGATGAGTGGTTTTTAATTTGCACTGTGAGGAATGCTCACTTGCAGGTAAAAGTGAATTAGGAAAAAATCATCTGTGAGCCTCCAACTATTGGAGTATTTTATAAATGGCTGGAATAGTTTGGGAACTATTGGTTTTGTTTGAAAACTGTGGTTTGTTTTCGTCCTCCTAATTCCCTGTAGAGCTATATAAATATATATTTTTAAATGAAGTATGATCACACAACAAAAGAACTGCTGAGCAAATACTGTGTGCTAGGTAGCCAAGCAGCTCACTTGGTAGTTAAGTAGCTAGGCAGCTAGACAGCTAGCCATAAGTGGGTCATTGTAATACATGACACAACATACAGCCATTGTTATTGTAGCAAGTTGTAACCATAAAGATTTTCAGTCCAGAATACAGTGCCTTGCAAAAGTATTCGTCCCCCTTGGCGTTTTTCCTATTTTGTTGCATTACAACCTGTAATTTAAATAGATTTTGCATTGCATTATAACCTGTAATTTAAATAGATTTTTTCAAGTGGCACCATGAAGACCAAGGAGCTCTCCAAACAGGTCAGGGACAAAGTTGTGGAAAAGTACAGATCAGGTTTGGGTCATAAAGAAATATCCGAAACTTTGAACATCCCACGGAGCACCATTAAATCCATTATTTAACATTTTTAAGAATATGGCACTACAACAAACCTGCCAAGAGAGGGCCACCCACCAAAACACATGGACCAGGCAAGGAGGGCATTGATCAGAAAGGCAACAAAGAGACCAAAGATAACCCTGAAGGAGCTGCAAAGCTCCACAGCGGAGATTGGAGAATCTGTCCATAGGACCACTTTAAGCCGTAGACTCCACAGAGCTGGGCTTTACGGAAGAGTGGCCAGAAAAAAGACATTGCTTAAGAAAAAAATAAGCAAACACGTTTGCTTTCGCCAAAAGGCATGTGGGAGACTCCCCAAACATATGGAAGGTACTCTGGTCAGATGAGACTAAAATTGAGCTTTTTGGCCATCAAGGAAAACGCTACGTCTGGCGCAAACCCAACACCTCTCATCACCATCCCAACAGGGAAGCATGCTGTCAGCAGCATCATGCTGTCAGGATGTTTTTCATCGGCAGGAACTGGGAAATTGGTCAGAATTGAAGGAATGATGGCTGGCGCAAAATACAGGGAAATTCTTGAGGGAAACCTGTTTCAGTCTTCAAGAGATTTGGGACTGGGATGGAGGTTCACCTTCCAGTAGGACAATGACCCTAAGCATACTGCTAAAGCAACACAAGTGGTTTAAGGGGAAACATTTAAATGTCTTGGAATGGCCTAGTCAAAGCCCAGACCTCAATACAATTGAGAATCTGTGGTATGACTTAAAGATTCCTGTACACCAGCGGAATCCATCCAACTTCAAGGAACTGGGGGGTGAATAGTTATGCACGCTCAAGTTCTGTTTTTCTTTTTTATTTCTTGTCTGTTTCACAATAACAAATATTTTGCATCTTCAAAGTGGTAGGCATGTTGTGTAAATCAATTGATACAAACCCCTAAAAAATATTTAATTCCACGCTGTAAGGAAACAAAATAGGAAAAATGCTAAGGGGGTGAATACTTTTGCAAGCCACTGTATGTCTTAGGTTCCATAATTCACTTCATATGTCTTCAAAATGTTTATCTATTTAACCAACAATAAAGTTTTCTATTCCCATTCTCAGTGCATATTACATGTACAGTGCCTTCAGAAAGTATTCACACCCCTTGACTTTTTCCACATTTTGTTATGTTACAGCCTGAATTTAAAATGGATTAAATTGAGATTTTGTTTCACTAGCCTACACACAATACCCCATAATGTCAAAGTGGAATTATGTTTTTAGATTTCTTTTTTTTACAAATTACTAACAAATGAAAACCTGAAATGTCATTAAGTATTCAACCACAAATACCTCTCAAACAAGGGCACCTATTGGTAGATAATAAATATACATGTTTTTTAAAACAGACATTGAATATCCTTTTGAGCATGGTGAAGTTATTAATTACACTTTGGATGGTGTATCAATACACCGAGTCACTACAAAGATACATCCGTCCTTCCTAACTCAGTTGCGAGAGAAACGAAACCGCTCAGGGAATTCCCCATGAGGCCAATGGTGACTTTAAGACAGTTACCGAGTTTAATAGCTGTGATAGGAGAAAACTGAGGATGGATCAACAACATTGTAGTTACACCACAATTCTCACCTAAATGACAGAATGAAAAGAAGGAAACCTGTGCAGAAAAATATTCCAAACAAAACATCCATCCTGTTTGCAATAAGGCACTAAAGTAAAACTGCAAAAAAATGACAAAGAAATGTACTTTATATCCTGAATACAAAATACTATTTCAAGGGGCAAATCCAAAACAACATATCAGAGTACCACTCTTCATATTTTCAAATATACACTAGAGTTGCTTACCAAGACGACATTGAATGATCCTGGCCTAGTTACAGTTTGAACTTAAAGTGTCTTGAAAATCTATGGCAATACTTGAAAATGGCTGTCTAGCAATGATCAACAACCAACTTGACAGAGCTTGAAGAATTAATATTGCACAATTCAGGCATGCAAAGCTCTCAGAGGCTTACCCAGAACGATTCACAGTTGTAGTAATCACTGCCCAAGGTGATTCTAACATGCATTGACTCAGGGGTGTGAATACTGACAGTACCAGTCAAAAGTTTGGACACACCTAGTCATTCCAGGGTTTTTCTTTATTTTTACTATTTTCTACATTGCAGAATAATACTGAAGATATCAACACTATGAAATAACACATATGGAAGGTAGGGGTGGTATGCAGAAGATGGTATTTTACCAAACAGGGCTAAGTCCATATTATGGCAAGAACAGCTCAAATAAGCAAAGACAAATATGACAGTCCATCATTCATTTAAGACATGAAGGTCAGTCAATGCTGAACATTTCAAGAACTTTGAAAGTTCCTTCAAGTGCAGTCGCAAAAACCATCAAGAGCTAATCCTTTTTAAATAAAGTGTGTTGTGAATTATGTGAAATGTAAATTAATCTGACTAGGCTTTGTATTTACTAGCAGATATCTGCTTTGTTATTACGAAACATGTTCAAATGACTTTTTAACTTGTTGAATTGTTCCAATGTGTCCCCTATGCCATGTCACATTGTGCTCAAACCAGAGTAATATGTGCTTCCAGGCCCCATTCAGACCTAAGTGGATTTGACTGGGGGGACACATCCACGTGTGGGCACGAACACTGGCTGAGACCAGGATACTGACCCTGTCTGATGCCAGCCGGGCACAGGTGCCCACTTTTCCACTCCCCTACTCCTTCTGATGGTTAAAACATCAATGATATTCAACTTCTAAATAAAGTGTGTTTTAACTTCAACAGACCTGTGTGTTTTCCCCATTAGAATGTCCAGTCCAGTCATTTCTGTGGCCCCCCCCCTCTCTTTCTTTCTTTCTTTCTTTCTTTCTTTCTTTCTTTCTTTCTTTCTTTCTTTCTTTCTTTCTTTCTTTCTTTCTTTCTTTCTTTCTTTCTTTCTTTCTTTCTTTCTTTCTTTCTTTCTCTCTCTCGCTTTCTTTCTCCCCCTCCCTCCCCCTACTTTCCTCCCTCTCTTCCCTCTCCCTCCCTTCCTCTCTCCCTCCACCCTTCTCTCTTCCTACGCCCCTCTCTCTCTTTCTCCCTCCTCCTCCTTCTCGCTCTACAGGCTGTGTCTGAACACTCTCTGTGACATTGTTTCATATCTGCCGGCCTAATAAATACCCTGCTGGGATGAAACATCTTTTCCTATTAGAGACAGAAGGATTACGGCAGATCTAGGCTCTATTTTACAGCAGCGTTGGCTCACCCGTTCACTTGCAGCCGGGGTAAAGCAATTTGGGTTGAATGGTGAACATCTGGTTAGTCCAAGAGAATATGGGAATCCACTTAGGGCAAATTAAAACAAATGGAGAGAAGCACGTAATGATTTCATAAGCAATTTCCCATATTAGTATTTCTAATAGTTCACAACGAAAAGAGATTTAGCCCGACTCTTGTCTCGCGCATCAATCACGGGCGTTCCAGGAAGTACTCGCTGACTGAACTCACAAAAGGGCATATTCTCAAGTTTCACTCGTGTGCCATTTCCTAAAAGCATTTGTCGATCAGCCTCTCCCCCCACCCTACCACCACCGCCATACTCTTAAAGCTAAATGTATTAAATTGTCATTAAATATGCATTTCATTGTTAATCATTTGCATGTGAAGAGGATTAGTTCTTAATTTGAAAAATGACTTAAATCTATGTCTCTACCAAAATAGCCCCTTGAAATTACATTAAACACCATGGTATGATCCATCAAATTTTAAAATGAATGAATGCATAAATCCATAGAAAATATACATTGAAAAGCTTCATTTACATGTATGTCATTCCAGGAAAATAATGGCCATATGTTCGTGCCAGCTGGCTGTGAGAAGATATTTGCCTGCAATAAAGGTGTTGAAAGTGTAAATGTATTATCACAAAGTATTATTTGGAATTAAATGCATGTCCAAGAAAATGTGTTATATCAAAAGTAGAGATCTATTCTAGCTCTATAACCGGCCCACCCATGCAACATTAATCCTGAAAATGGTTGGATATGATTGGTA
The DNA here is from genome assembly GCF_018296145.1 of Oncorhynchus tshawytscha. Lineage (NCBI taxonomy): Eukaryota > Metazoa > Chordata > Actinopteri > Salmoniformes > Salmonidae > Oncorhynchus > Oncorhynchus tshawytscha. The sequence continues at coordinate 21,390,027 of NC_056449.1, forward strand.
AATGGTTTTGAAGAATAAAATATTATCTGCCTCAGAAACCATACACTGCCTTATCTTCCCCAACTTTTTATTAAAACATGTTTGATGCCGGGCCATAAAATATGGATGTAAGGCATCCAACTCACTAACTCCAGCAAACTGTTGAAGTACACATAGAATTTTTCAACAGTGCCGTCAATGAGGCCTGCTGGTGATGAGTGTGGATAGCAAGGCTAGCCGAGGAGCCTCTCACACCCAAGGCTGTCATCTGTAGGAGAGGAAAGCTGATACTAGCCAGCAGGGTAGAAACAATTATGAAGAATACAATGGAAAAATACTGGATAGACCGACATCTGGGTTCTGAACAGAGAGGTATAGAGAGAAACTGAGTCGAAGCAGAATCTACTCACAAGAGTCAAAAGACAGAGAAACCCTGCCCTTTAACCCCTCATCAAGCTGAGTTTGCTGTTCATAGTCCCATTTACACAGGGTAAAAAATCATCCAACTGTCATTCCCCTTCTTGTACTTTCTCAAAAATTACCTAGTCAGGGTACAAAATATGACGAGAGAACATTTCTAAGGAGGACGAGTCGACTTTGATTAAATCGTATTGGCTTATTGATTTCAGAACCACCAACTGCCAATGATATAAAGCTTGTATGTATCATCGTCCTTGAAACTTGAAAGGCTCAGAATTCCTACTTCTGGATGATCAGACACAAAGTCGGGAGAGACCAGGAGCCGGGTGACGGGGATGGCAGAGTATCCATGCTATCTCTTAGGCTCCAGGCTACCAGTCCGTGTCCTTGTCATGTTTTATTCATCCCCCAACATATTATGGTGTCTTCCGACTGAAACAGAGATCCAAATCTGCTCCGGCAGAAATATTTAATATCACACCTACTTTCCTCCATCTGCTTAGACACATAAAGAGTGGGGGAGGGACAGAGCTGGGAGGAAGAGAGAAAGAGAGAAAGAGAGAGAAACAGAGGCAGAGAGAACGGGAATGAGAGAGAGAGCAAGAGAGAGTAGAGAGAGAGAGAGAGAGAGCGAGAGAGAGTAGAGAGACAGTAGAGAGCGAGAGAGAGAGTAGAGAGACAGTAGAGAGAGAGAGAGAGAGAGAGAGAGAAAAGAGAGAGGGATAGGCTTCCCAGACATCTTCAGAAGACAGCCATTCTGGATTATTAAAAATGAAGCTTTCAAAGAGTTCTCTGCTTGAAAAAGTTGCATGCATCAATTATCTGGCAGAGAGTTAGAGCAGCAGTGTGTGATGGAGAGTGACTTGGAGCGGCTTGTCACATTGCTGAACACAGCAGAGCTACAGAAAGGTCCTTGGCTAGCTGTGACATTTGAAGCTGGTGGATTGTAAAAAATCCCAGTGTGTTTGTCAGAAAATAACAAAAAAGACCACGCTGACTGGTTCCCAGCCCCCCAAGGCCTCTAGGCACAACATTCTGCCTGTCTCAATGTCATTTCAGTAATAGGGCACAGAGATCTCTATTGCTATTTGCCATGTCTGAATAACTGTGCCGTCTGAAATAATCAATAGCGTTTTCACCACCATTACACTGTTTATGAGAAAGATAAAAAGGCAGTCGGTCAAAACGATAAGCTATAAACAACCCGGCTGGGACAGAGTCGGAGAGAGAAAATAATCCAAGTCCAAATCGAAACCAGGAAGTTGGGGGAAATAACTTCCAACAAATCTCTCTTAAACTTCCTGTAACTATAATAAATGTCTCACTTGAAGTTTTACAGTTGTGAACATCTCAAAATGATTATCCTCTCATTTCCCTTCCATTTCTATGTTTGAAAAAGTCTGAATAAAATTTGTAAGTCCATGTTAGCCATCCAGGGTTGTTAAATGTTTTAATAGCATGTGACTAGTGTGGTGAAAAAAAGGTCCTCCTCATGAATGTATGTGTGATTCTGTGTGATGTGCCAGTCCTATCAACTGTCTGCTCTACAAAGCCAGTGGACCTGAGATCCCTACATCACCACGACACTGGCGGCAGGCGGTCAGCTCTCTGCTCGTCACCCAACAGCCACCACAGTGACGAACACAATGACATAATAGGGATTCACACAGGAACTGCCAGGCTTTGATGTAACTGTGACTATTTCTACTGCTACTACTAGGGTGATGACTATAACTACTAATAGTACTACTTATACCTTGGTTCAAATATACAAAACATTTTTACGTAGCTATCTGATAATATAATTTTCTGTACTACAATGACTAATACTGTAGTACTAGTACATTAGCCTACTACTATGACTACTATTATTAGCAATTATCATAACAACGATATCAATAATACATATATGAATATTGAACAAAACATATGAATATGGATTCTATACCACACTGTTGTTCGCTATTAGAGATAGGAGAGAGACAGGATAGGAGAGAGACAGGATAAAACACATGCGAAGCATGTCACATCTCAGTGAAAAAGATGCATCTCCCACCCCCTGCAGTTAGACTCAAAGTGAGGTACAGTTCAGTGCTTCAACCCTCACACACGCTCCACACCCCTCAACACACACACTTGTGTTTCAGACATAAGGAAGTGGATGGCTGCAAACTTTCTACTTTTAAACTCGGACAAAACAGAGATGCCTGTTCTAGGTCCCAAGAAACAAAGGGATCTTCTGTTGAATCTGACAATTAATCTTAATGGTTGTACAGTCGTCTCAAATAAAACTGAAGGACCTCGGCGCTACTCTGGACCCTGATCTCTCTTTTGAAGAACATATCAAGACCATTTCAAGGACAGCTTTTTTCCCATCTACGTAACATTGCAAAAATCAGAAACTTTCTGTCCAAAAATGATGCAGAAAAATTAATCCATGCTTTTGTCACTTCTAGGTTAGACTACTGCAAAGCTCTATTTTCCGGCTACCCGGATAAAGCACTAAATAAACTTCAGTTAGTGCTAAATACGGCTGCTAGAATCCTGACTAGAACCAAAAAATTTGATCATATTACTCCAGTGCTAGCCTCCCTACACTGGCTTCCTGTCAAAGCAAGGGCTGATTTCAAGGTTTTACTGCTAACCTACAAAGCATTACATGGGCTTGCTCCTACCTATCTCTCTGATTT